>NC_053026.1:509668966-509683921 GCF_003073215.2 Triticum urartu | reverse complement strand
GTGTAGAATATGATCCTAACAGTGATTCTGAGCTAGAGGGAGAGTCAATGTAGCTCCCTAGTGGAGGAGTCAGAGGAAGATGCCCTATCTTATTCACCCATCAAGGTGCTTGCTCTAACTTTCCAAGGTTATATTTGTCGCACATATCTTGCAACTGATGCTTTGCATTGCTTCTACTTTGTTGAACTGCCATTAGCTTAGTTTACACATCGTTGTATGTGAATACGGCCTGCCTATCCATTTTTAGTACATATTCCATCTGTCATCATACCATATTTATCCATTCAAATGTTGTTCTTGTGTATTAGACGTTCAAAAGGAAGAGGGAGATTGCTGATCATGGAGGAGCACAAGAAAGTATTTGGAAAAGGTAGTGGCACCTGGTAACTCAAATAGCCCATTAGGTGTAGTTGCAATATCACCTGGCCCACAAAACACCCCAACTGTAGCAGACTCTAGCCCTACTACACTGGTCATTTCTGATGCCCCAACTCAGCAGACCCCAACTGCAGCAAACATTATGATTATGCCAGTTGACATAGCACCAGCTCTACGACGCAAAACCCCCATTCCAGCAAAGAGTAAACCAAATCCAGTTGCCAAATCCCTTTTCGAACCAGAGAGAGCCCCAATTGCAGCAAATAGGACCCCTGTCCCAGTTCTTCCCTGTTTAGAAGACGAAGCTTATATTGTTGTCAGGAACTTTGTGTGCATCTTTCCCTCATGGAAGGATTATACCGCAGACACGGAACAATTTCTAGTCTTCCTCCGCAACTTACGCGTAATAATGTACTAATGTTATTCATGGTAATTGCTGCATATGTTTCTGCTGACAGAAGACACAATATTTCATTCTTTTAAATAGGCGAGGACCAAACTGGATTGTGAAGACGAGCAAGGGTTGGTTGCCCTTTTCAAGCACTCATTGATGAAGTATCATTCCTACCTGAGGCAAGTGCACTTCGATGTCAAGCCTCTAAACGAAATTTCTGTAAAGTCTCCGGTGCTACATTTATCCGACGGTGACTGGAATAATCTTGTTACACATTGGTCTCGGCTGCAGCGTAAGGTACTATATATGATATCACATCACAGTTTGAACTACACTTCTGCATTTACCTTAACGTCTCACGTGTACGAAAAATGTTAGCAGAAGAACATTCGTTCTCAAGGGACCACAGAAACTCGCAACTATACTGCACATTGCATTTCTCTTGTGAGTACCTCTTGCCCTGTATGACCATACTTACTTTCATAGTTGTTTGATTATGTAGCATCACTGCACATGTTAGCCTCGTTATCGTCCATTTAGTGGACATTATAAGATCTGTATGGACTCTTACATAAATTTAGAATCAACCCAATGCTTTTGAAGAGGTTTAGCTCTGCAATCCTCTTGTAAGGACTGAACGTCGTCTATGACTGTACTTACATTAACAGCTACTCCCTGCGTCCCATAATATAAGAACATTCTGTACAGTACACCAGTGTTCAAAACACTCTTTTATTATGGGAAGAGGGATTGGTTCATTGTGTAGCATTCTGCATCCTATCTCCCTCGCCCACCATTTACTAAAAAAGATCAGATCTATATTTAATCTTACCAAAAAGTAGAATACACAGACAATGCCAGTGCAGAAGTGTAGCCCATTGCTCTTGTCAGTACATTTTGTCCTGTAATGCTTGTACTTCCAGGGATTGGTAGTTGATTATGTAGCATCAATCTGCATCTTATCTTCATTATCCTCTATCCCTTCCAGTATTATCATATCTATAATTAGTCTCTACAAAATGTAGAGTACAGGCACTGCTTATGAAGAAGATTATGTGCTGAAATTCTTGAGTTATCCTTCCCTTGACATGGAGAAGGGCATTACAAAGCCGGTGTTAACTGTTAATGTAAGTCAGTCCTTCTAAAGCCTTTATCCTCAAGTGTTGTTTAATTTTCTCATACTCCTTATCGTTTACTGCTGTTTAGTTTGTTGTTTCTACCAAAATGCATGTTCGCAAGAACCGTAAGTTCTAAGTTTTACTTGTAAAACCAAATTCCTTATTCATACCATGCACATTACTCAATACTCCCTATATGTATGCTTGTTTTTATGGATCTATAATCCAGTGTGTGGTGAAGCAGCCCACGTTTGCACCTTGTCATCTCCTGTTTTATCTTACTGATGTGACTGATGATATGAACAACATGCCATGCACATTAACCAAAATAGATACAATGATTTCTTTGCCCTTCATCTATGCTTGTTATGTTGACATGGTAATCCAGTAGTGTGGTGAAGCTCCCGCATTATGAACAATGCCAAATTATGCTATTGATATTTTGAACTTACTCTTTATTTTCTAATTTGAAATTGGATGGAATTGACAGCACAGTTATCATCTTTGTTTATACACGTGCAAAACCTGTCATCTCTCTGCTTTGTTTCAGGGTGATATGCCTGATGGCATGCACAAGTCTGCTGAAGGCTGTGCGACAAACCCAACATATATTGCAGCAAAGAAGGCAAAACATCTTGAAGATAGCAAGACAACCCCAAAGTCTTGTCTTGATGCAGTGTTCAAGTTACTTGAGACTAGCAGTCAGACAAGCTCACAGAATTCGTTGTCTGAATCAGTTCGACTTCTTCAGTCCCAAGTTCTAGCAGAAAGGCATTCTGCAACTCAACTTCGACTTGAAGTCCTATCTCTAAGAAAGATTGCGAAGAACAACAATGAGAACCTCATCGCTAAACAGCTACACCTGAAAGCTATGACCGACATGCTAGGCCGATCTCACAGCCTTGCTCAGCAGCATGCGCAGTAGTTCCCGCGCAAGGCTAACCTTTCTTGAACTGTCTTGGAAGTGGTCTCGGTTCGGTATTATTTTGTTACGCTGCAATGGTGCCCAGTTTTTGTAATCTGCTTCTTCGTTGCGCTTTATGATCACTGATGGCGAACTTCGATGCCCAGTGGATGTAATATACCATAAATCATTTATTGTATAGTGTAGGTTAATTCTTAGTTACTATGATGTAATTTCTTTATTGTATAGAGTAGGTTTGTTCTTAATTCCTACTAGTTACTGCCATCATTCGCTATCTGAAAAAAATCAGATGTAGTCGACCGGGCCGAAACATTCGCCTCTAACGGGCCTGGTGTTTAGCGGGCCACAATTGGGCTGGCCTGCATCATTCTTGGGCCTGAATGATTGGGGCCTTCATACTTTGCGTGAGGCCCACAACTTACACCGGCCTATATTTTAGTTGGGCCTTTTGTGGCTGTCGGAGTAAATAACCATGGGTAGCCTAGCCGGTTCCCCTTGGCCCTTCTGAAAAAATTACGAGCCGATTCGGCCCTCAAGAATCCAAGACACAGGGCCGCCTTCCCCTTGCCGGCTGTCTCCAGGCCGGCTATCAGAAGGCGGCCCGACTTCAGCCCTCATGAAGAGAAGCCACGGGAGGGCCGGCTCCGAGAAGCCGGCCGCGAGAAGGCCGACTCCAAGAAGCCGGCACCCATAAAGCGGTCAAGATCGTACCCTCGAAGTCTACATCCACATAACGGCGATGTGACGGGGCGTGGCTACAGTGAAGCCTGCCACCCCCGAATCCCGGAGCACGCCTGGCACAGTGCGCCGTACGGGTGGCCATGACCCGTCTGGCGCAGCACTGTTGCCACGTTGACCCTGATGTCATCCACGACGGGCTACCAGTACAGCCCATAGGCGGTCGGCCCCTTCGGGCAGAGAGACACCCGAAGGCGGCCAGACCTCCCCCAGTTGGCCCAAGATAGAGCCGGCTCCCCACAGCCGGCTTGCCACCTCCCTCGAAGAAGACGCCCCATTAAGGAGACAAGATGCGGTGGGGCTACAGTGATCGCCCATCGGGCGGCGGCACTGTAGCCACGCCCACTTCGGCGAAGCCCTCGCCACCAAGATTGAGCAACAGTAACCAGCCGCCGACAAGGCCCTGATAGTGGGGCCTGCCTGTCGACCAAGGAGCCGGCAGCCGGTGGGACCCACTAGCCGGCGGGCCCCAGCAGCCGGCGCAGAAGCCGGAGAGCGTAGACACAGACGGCTGGGCCCCGCGCCCAGCCGGATTACCATTGTACCCCCGGGGGGTAGGCCTATATAAACCCCCCGGGGCATCCATGCAAAGGGATGAATCCCTGCTAGTCTCAGACACCACATAGGGAGGAGAAGAGAGCAAGCCGTGCCCTTCTTCCTCCTCTCGCCAAACAGCTCAAGGAGCACCGTGTAGCTACTTGTTCATCTAGTGACCATGCGGAGACCCCGCAGAGCAGCAGTAGGGGTGTTATCTCCACGGAGAGCCCCGAAGCTGGGTAAGATTCGCCGGCGTGCATGTCTTCGCCTCATCCCGCTTTCCAGGCACCGGCGACGTCTTACTGGCTTCCCACAATGATAAGCCACCCGTTGGCATATGTCGCACCTACCACCCGACATTTGGCGCCCACCGTGGGGCCAGGTGCACCGTCGTCCGGAGACCTGTTCTGGACGGGAACCCTCTTCCTCCCCAGCGAGCGTAGCCAGCCCGGCACGCCCGATGGCGCTTGCCACGACGCGCTGCAAGGCGTCACCAACATCTGTGCGGCGAGCAGCCTCGCCGATCTCCTTGACAAGACCTCATCTCGACGAGCTCGCCTCCGACGTGGGCACCGACCACCTCGTCAACCTCCTCGGCCAGCTCCACGTCTCCGGCGAGCCTGCCGTGGACTTGGAGTCGGTTGGCTCCACCGATCCGATGCCTGTCGACTCCGACACGGCCTCGACACGTTCCCCACCAACGTCGCGATCTACAACGACCCGCTTCCCCGGGCCGATGGCTGCGACGCTGTCACCACCGAGGTGATGGTCATCGGCCACGGCGGCGCTTCTGACGAGAGCGCCCACGACGCCCCGCACGCGGCGGTCCACGACTTGTCCATCCCCCTCCCGGCCGATGCCGACGCTGAAGCACTGGAAGCTCGCCGCCTTGCCCTCCTCGCGGAGGGCCGGAAGTTGGTTTCCATGAGACGCCTCGCTGAGGCCCACCGACGCGAGGCCGACCGCGCCGCCTTTGGCACGCCGCCCCCAGGCGGGCCTAGCCGGGCCGGCGTTGTCAGACAGCGCGGCGCTGTCGTCGCCGATACGCTAGGAGTCGACCGCCCAGTCTACGCTACTCCACTCGAGAACCTGCGCGCCGCCCAGGCGGCCGTAGACGAGCTAGATGGACTGGGGGCCGAAGAACTCCCCCACATGACCCGACGCATCCAGCAGCTGATCGATGCAGCCGCGCAGCGGCACGAAGCCGACGCCCGCGCGGAAAGCCCTCCCCCGCGCCGAGATCACGGCGCGACGTCCCGGACGCCGACTACGGGTAAAACCCGCGCGCGGCGCGAGAAAGACCGGCTGCCAGCCGAAGCCGAACCCGAATCTCCATCGAGCGAGACGCAGAAGGCCACCCCCGGGCCGTGGAGTGGCGGGGCAACCCGCCTCCGCCCCGGCCCCGTGGAGAGAGATATCCCACCCCGCCACCTGTTGCGCATCCGACTCTCAGCGGCCGACTAGGTCGCCGCGAAGGAGTCGGCGAGAACGACGCCCGCCATCGGATCGACCGCCTGGCGCGATCCCTGGTGCTAGAAGAAGAAGATGATGTCGGCCCGCCTTGCTTCGGCCCCCGCATCCGCGACGAGCCTTTCCCCAAAGGGTTCTCGCTCCCAAGAGACACGCCCAAGTACAACGGCTCCGTGAAGCCGGAAGATTGGTTGATCGACTACTCCACGGCGGTTAGCATAGCCAACGGCAACAGGCGCGTTGCCGTGAAGTACGTGCCCCTCATGCTGCAAGGCACGGCGCGGACCTGGCTCAACAGCCTCAAGCCATACAGCATCAACAGCTGGCTAGACTTCACAGAAGCCTTCGTCCGCAACTTCACCAGCACCTACAAGCGGGCTTCCAAGGCCAGACAACTCTCCTTGTGCGTACAAGGCCCCGCCAAGTCCACTCACGACTACCTCACGCGTTGGGCCGAGCTCCGCAACTCTTGCGAAGGGGTGCACAAGGTGCAAGCCATAGAATACTTCACTGCCGGGTGCCGAGAAGGCACCATCCTCAAGCACAAGCTCCTCTGCGACGAGCCGACTACCCTCGACGAGCTTCTGAACATAGCGGACAAGTACGCCACCGCCGACTCCTCGATGAAGACCGAACTCCGGGTAGACGCGTCCGGAAAGGTACTCAATCCGGCGCCCAAGACGCCTGCTGGGGACTCCGGCCGACGCCCACACCACAACGACCACAAGCGCAAGGGCCCGGTGCCGCCCTCCACCAGTCGGCAGGTGGCCACAGTCGAGGACGAGCAGCCCGAAGCACGGCCCGCACCCAAGAAGCAGAGGGGCGGCAAGCCGGCTTGGCAGCCGGCCTTCTCCTACGAGCAAACTCTCGACGCCCCATGCAAGTTCCACAGCGGCGCGAAGCCGTCCAACCACACAACCCGGAAGTGCCACTGGCTCACCCAAATCTCCAAAGGCGAAGGGCTTGCACCGCCTCCGCCTGCCGGTCCGCCGCCTCCGGCTCCGCAGCCGCCGGCCGCTCGGCCCGCAGTCGGAGCCGTGCACGATGAGTTCCCCGACGAGCATGCCGCCTATGTCATCTTTACAAGTCAGCCCGAAGACCGGCGCAGCAAACGCCGAGAGCACCAAGAAGTCAGCATGGTTGCTGCCAACCCCGCCGAGCACATGCACTGGTCAGAAAAACCTATCAGCTGGAGCCGGACCGACCACCCAGAGGTGATGCCGTCTCCCGGCTCTTATGCGTTGGTTTTGGATGCCACCCTTGCAACGGATAGACGCGCTGCCCGATTCTCCCGCGTGCTGATAGACGGCGGGAGCAGCATCAACATCCTGTACCGTGACACCATGGAGAAGCTGAATGTCAAGACGAAGCAACTCATGCCTACTCGGACTGTGTTCCATGGCATCGTACCCGGCCTGTCCTGCGCCCCCATTGGCAAGATCAAGATTGATGTACTTTTTGGGGACAAGGAGCATTTCCGCCGGGAAGCGATCTGGTTTGAAGTGGTGGACCTGGAGAGCCCTTACCATGCATTGCTTGGCCGACCTGCCTTGGCCAAGTTCATGGCAGTTCCCCACTATGCATACCTCAAGATGAAGATACCGACCAAAGGCGTCATCACCATAGCCGGCGATTACAAGAAGTCCTCTGAGTGCGCAGCAGCCAGCAGCCGGCTGGCCGAGTCCCTTGTGATTGCCGAAGAAAAGAAGATGTTGGACCGAGTCGTGGCCATGGCCGGCAAGCAGTCGGCCTTGTCCCCCGATCCCAAGGAGCATGATGCTCAAGGATCTTTCCAGCCGGCCAAGGAGACGAAGAAGATACCTCTTGACCCCGAGCACCCAGAGAGGTTTGCCGTCATCGGGGCAAACCTAAACAGCAAATAGGAAGGCGAGCTCGCCGATTTCCTCCGTGAGAATCGGGACATCTTTGCATGGTCCCCCAAGGACATGCCGGGCGTTCCGAAGGAATTCGCCGAGCACAAACTACACGTCCGAGAAGACGCAAAGCCAGTCAAACAACCCCTCCGCCGACTGTCGGAGGAGAAACGCAGGATTGTGGGAGAGGAGATAGCCCGGCTTCTGGCAGCCGGCTTCATTATGGAAGTTTTCTTTCCAGAGTGGCTCGCCAACCCGGTCCTCGTGCTAAAGAAGAACAACAAGTGGCGCATGTGTATAGACTACACGAGCCTCAACAAGGCCTGCCCCAAAGATCCCTTTGCCCTGCCAAGGATTGACCAAGTGATAGACTCCACGGCCGGATGCGAGCTGTTGAGTTTCTTGGATGCTTACTCAGGGTATCACCAGATAAAGTTAGATCCGGCAGACCGCCTGAAGACCGCCTTCATCACGCCATTCGGAGCCTTCTGCTACCTGACTATGACATTCGGCTTGAGAAATGCCGGTGCCACTTTTCAGCGTTGCATGCAGAAGTGCCTCCTCAAGCAACTCGGCAGAAATGCCCACGTCTACGTAGACGACATTGTGGTGAAGACGGAGAAGCGCGGCACCTTGCTGGAAGACCTCAAGGAAACATTTGAGAACCTACGCCGGTTCCAAATCAAGCTTAACCCCGAGAAATGCGTGTTCGGAGTGCCAGCCGGCCAGCTCCTAGGCTTCCTGGTCTCCGAACGCGGCATCGAATGCAACCCAGTAAAGATCAAGGCCATTGAGAGAATGGCGATTCCCACCAAACTTCGAGACGTCCAGAAGTTTACCGGATGCTTGGCCTCCCTGAACCGCTTCATCAGCCGGCTCGGAGAGAAAGCTCTTCCCCTCTACCGCCTCATGAAGAAGACCAACCACTTCGAGTGGAATGACCAAGCCGATCAAGCTTTTCACGAGCTGAAGAAGATGCTGGCCACGCCGCCTGTCCTGGCGGCGCCGACTGAGAAAGAGCCCATGCTCCTCTACATTGCCGCAACCAGCCGGGTGGTCAGCACCGTCATCGTAGTCCAACGCCCAGAAGAAGGCCGAGCCCAGCCGGTCCAGAGGCCGGTGTACTATTTGAGCGAGGTGCTGTCTACCTCGAAGCAGAACTACCCGCACTACCAGAAGATGTGCTACGGCGTGTACTTCGCCGCCAAGAAGCTGAAGCCCTACTTCCAAGAGCATCCCATCACGGTTGTATGCACCGCCCCGCTGGCCGAGATCATAGGCAGCCGGGATGCATCCGGCCGGGTGGCGAAATGGGCCATCGAGCTGGCCCCCTATACGATCTTCTACCAGCCTCGCACCGCCATCAAGTCCCAAGCATTGGCCGACTTCCTCGTCGACTGGGCCGAGACCCAGTACCTACCGCCGGCTCCCGACTCCACTCATTGGCGCATGCACTTCGATGGGTCCAAGATGCGCACCGGCTTGGGAGCCGGCGTCATCCTCACCTCTCCCAAAGGCGACAAGCTCAGATACACGCTGCAAATTCACTTTGCCGCCTCCAACAACGTGGCCGAGTACGAGGCGCTCATACACGGGCTCGGCTTGCCAAAGAACTCGGCATTCACCGGATCTATGTTATTGTTGGAAAATATGCCCTAGAGCAATAATAAGCATTATTATTATATTCCTTGTTCATGATAATTGTCTTTATTCATGCTATAATTGTATTATCCGGAAATCGTAATACATGTGTGAATAATAGACACCAACATGTCCCTAGTAAGCCTCTAGTTGACTAGCTCGTTGATCAACAGATAGTCATGGTTTCCTGACTATGGACATTGGATGTCATTGATAACGAGATCACATCATTAGGAGAATGATGTGATGGACAAGACCCAATCCTAAACATAGCATAAGATCGTATAGTTCGTTTGCTAGAGTTTTCCAATGTCAAGTATCTTTTCCTTAGACCATGAGATCGTGTAACTCCCGGATACCGTAGGAGTGCTTTGGGTGCCAAACGTCACAACGTAACTGGGTGACTATAAAGGTATACTACGGGTATCTCCGAAAGTGTCTGTTGGGTTGACACGGATCAAGACTGGGATTTGTCACTCCGTATGACGGAGAGGTATCACTGGGCCCACTCGGTAATGCATCATCATAATGAGCTCAAAGTGACCAAGTGTCTGGTCACGGGATCATGCATTACGGTACGAGTAAAGTGACTTGCCGGTAACGAGATTGAACGAGGTATTGGGATACCGACGATCGAATCTCGGGCAAGTAACATACCGATTGACAAAGGGAATTGCATACGGGGTTGCTTGAATCCTCGACATCGTGGTTCATCCGATGAGATCATCGAGGAGCATGTGGGATCCAACATGGGTATCCAGATCCCGCTGTTGGTTATTGACCGGAGAGTCGTCTCGGTCATGTCTACATGTCTCCCGAACCCGTAGGGTCTACACACTTAAGGTTCGGTGACGCTAGGGTTGTAGGGATATGTATATGCAGTAACCCGAATGTTGTTCGGAGTCCCGGATGAGATCCCGGACGTCACGAGGAGTTCCGGAATGGTCCGGAGGTAAAGAATTATATATAGGAAGTGTTGTTTCGGCCATCGGGACAAGTTTCGGGGTCACCGGTATTGTACCGGGACCACCGGAAGGGTCCCGGGGGTCCACCGGGTGGGGCCACCTATCCCGGAGGGCCCCATGGGCTGAAGTGGGAAGGGATCCAGCCCAAAGTGGGCTGGGGCGCCACTTCCCCTAGGGCCCATGCGCCTAGGGTGGGGAAACCCTAAAGGGGGGCGCCCCCTTGCTTGGGGGGCAAGCCCCCCACCCCTTGGCCGCCGCCCCCTAGGAGATTGCATCTCCTAGGGCCGCGCCCCCCTAGGCCCCCTATATATAGTGGGGAGATGGAGGGCTTCAAACCTCAGCCTTTGGTGCCTCCCTCTCCCTCTCCAACACCTCCTCCTCCTCCATAGAGCTTGGCGAAGCCCTGCCGGAGTACTGCAGCTCCATCACCACCACGCCGTCGTGCTGCTGCTGGAGCCATCTTCCTCAACCTCTCCTTCCCCTTGCTGGATCAAGAAGAAGGAGACGTTACGCTGACCGTACGTGTGTTGAACGCGGAGGTGCCGTCCGTTCGGCGCTAGGATCTCGGTGATTTGGATCACGTCGTGTACGACTTCCTCATCCCCGTTCTTTGAACGCTTCCGCGCATGATCTACAAAGGTATGTAGATGCAATCCAATCACTCGTTGCTAGATGAACTCATAGATGGATCTTGGTGAAACCGTAGGAAATTTTTTGTTTTCTGTAACGTTCCCCAACAGTGGCATCATGAGCTAGGTCTATGCGTAGTTCTTCTTGCGCGAGTAGAACACAATTTGTTGTGGGCGTAGATGTTGTCAACTTTCTTGCCGCTACTAGTCTTATCTTGCTTCAACGGTATTGTGGGATGAAGCGGCCCGGACCAACCTTACACGTACGCTTACGTGAGACCGGTTCCACCGACTAACATGCACTGTGCATAAGGTGGCTGGCGGGTGTCTGTCTCTCCCACTTTAGTTGGAGCGGATTCGATGAAAAGGGTCCTTATGAAGGGTAAATAGAAGTTGACAAATCACGTTGTGGTTTCCGTAGGTAAGAAACGTTCTTGCTAGAACCCTTGCAGCCACGTAAAACTTGCAACAACAATTAGAGGACGTCTAACTTGTTTTTGCAGCAAGTGTTTGTGATGTGATATGGCCAAAGTTGTGATGAATGATGAATGATATATATGTGATGTATGAGATATGTTCTATGTAATAGGAATCACGACTTGCATGTCGATGAGTATGACAACCGGCAGGAGCCATAGGAGTTGTCTTTATTTTTTGTATGACCTGCGTGTCATTGAGAAACGCCATGTAAATTACTTTACTTTATTGCTAAACGCGTTAGCCATAGTAGTAGAAGTAATAGTTGGCGAGCAACTTCATGGAGACACGATGATGGAGATCATGATGATGGAGATCATGGTGTCATGCCGGTGACAAGATGATCATGGAGCCCCAAGATGGAGATCAAAGGAGCTATGTGATATTGGCCATATCATGTCACTATTATTATTTGATTGCATGTGATGTTTATCATGTTTTTGCATCTTGTTTACTTAGAACGACGGTAATAAATAAGATGATCCCTCATAATAATTTCAAGAAAGTGTTCCCCCTAACTGTGCACCGTTGCGACAGTTCGTTGTTTCGAAGCACCACGTGATGATCGGGTGTGATAGATTCTAACGTTCACATACAACGGGTGTAAGACAGATTTACACATGCAAACACTTAGGTTGACTTGACGAGCCTAGCATGTACAGACATGGCCTCGGAACACAGAAGACCGAAAGGTCGAGCATGAGTCGTATAGAAGATACGATCAACATGAAGATGTTCACCGATGTTGACTAGTCCGTCTCACGTGATGATCGGACACGGCCTAGTTAACTCGGATCATGTTATACTTAGATGACTGAAGAGGGATGTCTATCTAAGTGGGAGTTCATTGAATAATTTGATTAGATGAACTTAATTATCATGAACTTAGTCTAAAATATTTACAATATGTCTTGTAGATCAAATGGCCAACGTAGTCCTCAACTTCAACGCGTTCCTAGAGAAAACCAAGCTGAAAGACGATGGCAGCAACTATACGGACTGGGTCCGGAACCTGAGGATCATCCTCATAGCTGCCAAGAAAGATTATGTCCTACAAGCACCGCTAGGTGACGCACCCGTCCCACAGAACCAAGACGTTATGAACGCTTGGCAGACACGTGCTGATGACTACTCCCTCGTTCAGTGCGGCATGCTTTACAGCTTAGAGCCGGGGCTCCAAAAGCGTTTTGAGAGACACGGAGCATATGAGATGTTCGAAGAGCTGAAAATGGTTTTTCAAGCTCATGCCCGGGTCGAGAGATATGAAGTCTCCGACAAGTTCTTCAGCTGTAAGATGGAGGAAAATAGTTCTGTCAGTGAGCACATACTCACTATGTCTGGGTTACATAACCGCTTGACTCAGCTGGGAGTTAATCTCCCGGATGCATGCGGTCATTGACAGAATCCTTCAGTCGCTTCCACCAAGCTACAAGAGCTTTGTGATGAACTTCAATATGCAGGGGATGGAAAAGACCATTCCTGAGGTATTTGCAATGCTGAAATCAGCAGAGGTAGAAGTCAAGAAGGAACATCAAGTGTTGATGGTGAATAAAACCACTAAGTTCAAGAAAGGCAAGGGTAAGAAAACCTTCAAGAAGGACGGCAAGGGAGTTGCCGCGCCCGGTAAGCAAGTGGCCTGGACGAAGCCAAAGAATGGACCCAAGCCCGAGACTGAGTGCTTTTATTGCAAGGAAAGTGGTCACTGGAAGCGGAACTGCCCCAAATACTTAGCGGACAAGAAGGCCGGCAAAACGAAAGGTATATGTGATATACATGTAATTGATGTGTACCTTACCAGTACTCGTAGTAGCTCCTGGGTATTTGATACCGGTGCAGTTTCTCACATTTGTAACTCAAAGCAGGAGCTGCGGAATAAGCGGAGACTGGCGAAGGACGAGGTGACGATGCGCGTCGGGAATGGTTCCAAGGTCGATGTGATCGCCGTCGGCATGCTACCTCTACATTTACCTACGGGATTAGTTTTGAACCTCAATAATTGTTATTTAGTGCCAAGTTTGAGCATGAACATTGTATCAGGATCTCGTTTAATACGAGATGGCTACTCATTTAAATCCGAGAATAATGGTTGTTCTATTTATATGAGAGATATGTTTTATGGTCATGCTCCGATGGTGAATGGTTTATTCTTAATGAATCTCGAGCGTAATGCTACACATATTCATAGTGTGAGTACCAAAAGATGTAAAGTTGATAATGATAGTCCCACATACTTGTGGCACTGCCGCCTTGGTCACATAGGTGTCAAACGCATGAAGAAGCTCCATGCAGATGGACTTTTAGAGTCTCTTGATTATGAATCATTTGACACGTGCGAACCATGCCTCATGGGTAAGATGACCAAGACTCCGTTCTCAGGAACAATGGAGCGAGCAACCAACTTATTGGAAATCATACATACTGATGTGTGCGGTCCAATGAGTGTTGAGGCTCGCGGTGGCTATCGTTATGTTCTCACCCTCACTGATGACTTGAGTAGATATGGGTATGTCTACTTAATGAAACACAAGTCTGAGACCTTTGAAAAGTTCAAGGAATTTCAGAGTGAGGTTGAGAATCAACGTGACAGGAAAATCAAGTTCTTGCGATCAGATCGTGGAGGAGAATACTTGAGTCACGAATTTGGCACACACTTAAGAAAATGTGGAATAGTTTCACAACTCACGCCGCCTGGAACACCTCAGCGTAATGGTGTGCGCAACTAAGAAAATGTGGAATAGTTTCACAACTCACGCCGCCTGGAACACCTCAGCGTAATGGTGTGTCCGAACGTCGTAATCGCACTCTATTAGATATGGTGCGATCTATGATGTCTCTTACCGATTTACCGCTATCTTTTTGGGGCTATGCTTTAGAGACTGCCGCATTCACTTTAAATAGGGCTCCGTCAAAATCCGTTGAGACGACACCATATGAATTATGGTTTGGGAAGAAACCTAAGCTGTCGTTTCTAAAAGTTTGGGGATGCGATGCTTATGTCAAGAAACTTCAACCTGAAAAGCTCGAACCCAAGTCGGAAAAATGCGTCTTCATAGGATACCCTAAAGAAACTATTGGGTATACCTTCTACCTCAGATTCGAAGGCAAGATCTTTGTTGCCAAGAATGGATCCTTTCTAGAGAAAGAGTTTCTCTCGAAAGAAGTAAGTGGGAGGAAAGTAGAACTTGATGAAGTATTACCTCTTGAACCGGAAAAATGGCGCAACTCAAGAAAATGTTCCTGAGGTGCCTGCACCGACTAGAGAGGAAGTTAATGATGATGATCAAGATACTTCTGATCAAGCTCCTACTGAAATTCGAAGGTCCACAAGGACACGTTCCGCACCAGAGTGGTACGGCAACCCTGTCTTGGAAATCATGTTGTTAGACAACGGTGAACCTTCGAACTATGAAGAAGCGATGGCGGGCCCGGATTCTGACAAATGGCTAGAAGCCATGAAATCCGAGATAGGATCCATGTATGAAAACGAAGTATGGACTTTGACTGACTTGCCCGTTGAGCGGCGAGCCATAGAAAATAAATGGATCTTTAAGAAGAAGACAGACGCGGATGGTAATGTGACCATCTATAAAGCTCGGCTTGTCGCTAAGGGTTATCGACAAGTTCAAGGGGTTGACTACGATGAGACTTTCTCACCGTAGCGAAGCTAAAGTCCGTCCGAATCATGTTAGCAATTGCCGCATTCTATGATTATGAGATATGGCAAATGGACGTCAAAACGGCATTCCTTAATGGTTTCCTTAAGGAAGAATTGTATATGATGCAGCCGGAAGGTTTTGTCGATCCTAAGA
>NC_053026.1:509439883-509667966 GCF_003073215.2 Triticum urartu | reverse complement strand
GAATTCAATAAAATGTTTGGTATAAATGATGAGCACGATTGCAATGTTGCTAGTGTTAATTCTTTGAATATTCATGTTGCTAGTGATATGCAAAGCCATAAGGTTGGGGATGTTATGTTTGATGAAGATGATATG
Source organism: Triticum urartu (assembly GCF_003073215.2). Lineage (NCBI taxonomy): Eukaryota > Viridiplantae > Streptophyta > Magnoliopsida > Poales > Poaceae > Triticum > Triticum urartu. The sequence continues at coordinate 509,667,831 of NC_053026.1, read as the reverse complement.
TTTAGTCCCCCAAGATTTGACGTGCAAATTTGTTATAATGATTGCATGCCTCCTATTTATGATGATTATAATGATGAAAGTGGATTTGGAGAGGTCATGACTTTATCTAGTGATGAATCCACCATTTTGGAAGAGATTTCAATTGATTATGAAAATAAAGTTGCTATCTATGATGATTATGGTGATGACATGTATGCTATAAAGAATAATGATAACCATGAAACTTGGCATCGTGATTTTAATTTTCACTCTCATGATAGTTATTTTGTTGAGTTTGCTCACACTACTATTGATGAGAAGAAATTTTCTTATGTGGAGAGTAATAAGTTTTCTATGATTTTGTGTCATGAAAAGAATGCTTTATGTGATGATTATATTGTTGAATTTCTTCATGATGCTACAGAAAATTATTTTGAGGGAGGAACTTATGCTTGTAGGAATTGCAATAATATCAAGTTTCCTCTCTATGTGTTGAAAGTTTTGAAATTGTGCTTGTTTTGCCTTCCTATGCTAGTTGATTCTTGTTCCCAAAATTGTTTGATCACAAAATCCCTATGCATAGGAAGTGGGTTAGAGTTAAATGTGCTAGTCATATGCTTCATGATGCTCTCTTTGTGTTTCAAATCTTATCTTTTATGCGAGCATCATTGAAATCAACATGCCTAGCTTAAAAGGCACTAAAGAAAAACGCTTGTTGGAAGACAACCCAACACTTTTACCTACTGTTTTTGTGTGTTCACATGATTAGGCTACTGTAGTAATCGTATTTTATTGCTTTTTTTTCAATAAAGTGCCAACTAAAGCCTTCGGGATGGTCTATGGTGATAGTTGATTTGATCTTGCTGAAAAACAGAAACTTTTGCGCTTAGGAAAATAATTATCATTTTTAACAAAAGGGCGATAAAATACTGATTCATTTTTCAGAAGATTAATAGACAAATGTCCCAGGATTTCCTAAATTTTCAGAATTTTTGGAGTAGCAGAAGTTTGGTTGGAGTACAGATTACTACAGACTGTTCTGTTTTTGACAGATTCTGTTTTCAATGCATAGAATGCTTGTTTCCTAGTTTCTATGGCATATATTGCTCAATAGAAATTGTGGAAATGATATGCTACAGTAGGCATTGTGTGAGAACAATTATGAACCTTGTCTTTGACAATACCAAAGTGGATGATTTGTCTTTATGATACTAACCTATCTCACGAAGTTCCGTCAAGTTTTGTGTCATTCAAGTTTTCAAGTTTTGTGTGAGATGTCGATACGAGGAGAATAAGGAGTGACAAGACCCTAAGCTTGGGGATGCCCAAGGCACCCCCAAGGTAATATTCAAGGAATATCCAAACAACTAAGCTTGGGAATGCCCCGGAAGGCATCCCCTCTTTCGTCTCCAACATTATCGGTAACCTCACTTGGAGCTATATTTTCATTCGTCACATGATATGAGTTTTGCTTGGAGCATCATTTTATTTTGTTAGGATTTGCTTGCTGTTATTTATAATTATGATTTGCATGTTTCTTTTCAATAAAAAGGTCAAGGATAGCCTTTACCATGCTTATCTTGCAAGTTTATGAGTTGCTGTTTCAAAACAGAAAGTTTATCGCTGTTGCAAACATTCTCTAGAAAAGTCAGAATGTGATAAAATGTTGAAACATTTTGCACAATAAGCTCTGATAAATTTTCTACAGTGTTGTAAATTTTCATAATTTTTGGAGTTAAATAAGTATTGATACTCTTGCATTCTTTACAGACTGTACTGTTTTGGCAGATTGCTGTTATGTTTGCATTGTTTGCATATGTTTGCTTGTTTGATGATTCTATTTGAGGACAGGAGTATTAAATATGCAGAGGAATTTAGTATGCAATATTGAACAATAATTTTAGTGATTTGCTACAGTAGAGAATGATAAGGTTTTTGCATTGGTTTATACTAACTTATCTCACGAGTTCTTGTTGAGTTTTGTGTGGATGAAGTTTTTAAGATTTAGGGAAACCGTGATATAAAAGGAATTAAGGAGACACAAAATCTCAAGCTTGGGGATGCCCAAGGCCTCCCAAGATAATATTTCAAGAAGTCTCAAGCATCTAAGCTTGGGGATGCCCCGGTAGGCATCCCACCTTTCTTCTTCAACAATTATCGGTTAGTATAGGTTGAGCCTAAGTTTTTGCTTCTTCACATGATGTGTGCTATTATTGGATTGTAATTTTGTTTTGTTTTGCTTTCTGTTTTAATAAAATACTTAGATCTGAAAGTTTTTAAATAAGAGAGAGTCCTCAAATAGTTGCCCATTTACATAACTACTCGCTTGGTCTTCATTTATATCTTTTTGGAGTAGCTTGTCAATTACTCTTGTGCTTCACTTATATCCTATGAGTAAATTGTTGAATGAACTGAATTTCATGAAGTTGAAATTATACCATGCCTAGTGGTAGCTTCACATTGGGTTTAGAAAGTGAAATCTTTTGAAGCTTGACAATTACAATATTGGTCATGCAAGCAATTCATGAATAATTAGTATAAGGAAGAGAACTTTAAGATGCAAATACACTATCTTGGAATTGTGATTGTGAGCCCCCATCAAAATATTATATGCCAAAAATGTTGATGTTGGACAAGGAAGACAACGTAATGGTTTATGTTTGTTCATATTCACATAGAAGCTATATTGTCATAGATCCTTCAACATGTGGTGCTTGCCCCCCATCTTTGCTAGCCAAAAATTCCGCACCAAGTAGAGATACTACTTGTGCATCCAAAAACCCTTAAACCCAACTCTTATTTTCAAGCGTCCACCATACCTACCTAAGGATTAAGAAAGATCCTTCAAGTAAGTTCTCACTGGTACAATAAGGCAATAAAAATAGCTTCTAAAAGTGTTAGATCATTTAGTGTAAGAGAAAATTGAGCGTTGTAAAAACTTGTGATGTCAAAGAATAAAAGCGACAGGCTGCATAATAAAGATTGCTGTCATAAGGGGCAGTATAACATGACGTTCTTTTGCACTAAGGGGTTGAGCATACAAACAAATAAGCGCATGACAACCTCTGCTTCCCTCTGCGAAGGGCCTATTTCTTACTTTTATGTATTTACTTTCATGCAAGAGTCAAATTTTTTCTTGCTATTCTTTTTATTTTTCTCTTTTGGCAAGCATCATGTGGCGAGGAAAGATCTAGGCACATAGATCCAGTTGGATATGCGTAGCATGAGTTATTGTTGTTGACATCACCCTTGAGGTGAACACGTTGGAAGGCGAAATTATAAGCCCCAATCTTCCTATGTGTCCGGTTGAAACGTTTTGCTCATGTGTATGCGGTGAGTGTTAGCAATCATAGAATACTATATGATGGTTGAGTATGTGGAGCTCTTACTTAGACTCTGTTGAATAAGTTGAATTGCAATTGCGTGGTGACTGAGAACATAGGTTGTTGAGTGTCAAGAGAATGCATTGTTTGAACCTTAACATGTGAATTGGTTGCTACTTTAAACATGAGAAATTTTATAAGAAAGAGTTGTTGTCATGATGCTAGGAAAAGTAATTGATATTATCATTGATCAAACTTATGGACTTTGCTAGCATTCACACTTCATAAATTATTTCTTTTCTCATTTACCTAGCTACTCGAGGACGAGTAGGAATTAAGCTTGGGGATGCTGATACGTCTCCAATGTATCTATAATTTACGAAGTATTCATGCTGTTTTATTATCATTCTTGGATGTTTTAATCATTTTATAGCAACTTTATATCATTTTTTGGGACTAACCTATTGACCCAGTGCCCAGTGCCAGTTGCTGTTTTTTGCTTGTTTTTTACATCGCATGAAATCAATATCAAACGGAGTCCAAACATCGCGAAACTTTTTGTGGATTTTTTATGGACCAGAAGACTCCCGATGGACCAAAGCAGCACCTGGCGGGTGCCCCGAGGGGGGCACAACCCACCAGGGTACCTAGGGGCCCAGGCGCGCCCAGGTGGGTTGTGCTCACCTCGGTGATCTCCCGCACCCCCTCTTCATCCTATAAATTCCCAAATATTCCAAAAACCCTCGGGGTAAACCTAGATCAGAAGTTCCGCCACCGCAAGGCTCTGTAGCCACCGAAAACCAATCTAGACCCTGTTTCGGCACCCTGCCGGAGGGGGGAATCATCTCCGGTATCCATCTTCATCATCCCGTCGGCCACCACGACAAGGAGGGAGTAGTCCACCCTCGGGGTTGAGGGTTTGTACCAGTAGCTATGTGTTTAATCTCTCCCTCCCGTGTTCTTGAGATGTCACGATCTTGATGTATTACGGGCTTTGTTAATATAGTCGGACCTGTTGGAAATATGCCCTAGAGGCAATAATAAAATGGTTATTATTATATTTCTTTGTTCATGATAATTGTCTATTGTTCATGCTATAATTGTGTTATCCGGAAATCGTAATACATGTGTGAATACATAGACCACAACACGTCCCTAGTGAGCCTCTAGTTGACTAGCTCGTTGATCAAAAGATAGTCATGGTTTCCTGACTATGGACATTGGATGTCATTGATAACGGGATCACATCATTAGGAGAATGATGTGATGGACAAGACCCAATCCTAAGCTTAGCTCAAAGATCGTGTAGTTCGTTTGCTGTAGCTTTTCTGAATGTCAAGTATCATTTCCTTAGACCATGAGATTGTGTAAATCCCGGATACCGTAGGAGTGCCTTGGGTGTGCCAAACGTCACAACGTAACTGGGTGACTATAAAGGTACATTACAGGTATCTCCGAAAGTGTCTGTTGGGTTGGCACGAATCGAGACTGGGATTTGTCACTCCGTATGACGGAGAGGTATCTCTGGGCCCACTCGGTAATGCATCATCATAATGAGCTCAATGTGATCAAGTGGTTGATCACGAGATCATGCATTACGGTACGAGTAAAGTGACTTGCCGGTAACGAGACTGAACAAGGTATTGGGATACCAACGATCGAGTCTCGGGCAAGTAACGTACCGATTGACAAAGGGAATTGTATACGGATTGATTGAATCCTCGACATCATGGTTCATCCGATGAGATCATCATGGAGCATGTGGGAGCCAACATGGGTATCCAGATCCCGCTGTTGGTTATTGACCGGAGAGGCTTCTCGGTCATGTTTGCATGTCTCCCGAACCCATAGGGTCTACACACTTAAGGTTCGGTGACGCTAGGGTTGTAGAGATATTAGCACACGGCAACCCGAAATTTGTTCGGAGTCCCGGATGAGATCCCGAACGTCACGAGGAGTTCCGGAATGGTCCGGAGGTAAAGATTCATATACAGGAAGTCCAGTTTCGGCCATCGGGAAGGTTTCGGGGGTCACCGGTATTGTACCGGGACCACCGGAAGGGTCCCGGGGGTCCACCGGGTGGGGCCACCTATCCCGGAGGGCCCCATGGGCTGAAGTGGGAGGGGAACCAGCCCCTAGTGGGCTGGTGCGCCCCCCCTTGGGCCTCCCCCTGCGCCTAGGGTTGGAAACCCTAGGGGTGGGGGTGCCACCCTTGCCTTGGGGGGCAAGGCACCCCATTGGCTGCCGCCCCCCCTAGGAGATTGGATCTCCTAGGGCTGGCGCCCCCCTAGACACCCTATATATAGTGGGGGGGAGGGAGGGCTGCACACCCAAGCCCCTGGCCTCTCCCTCTCCCTCCCGTGACACTCCTCCGTCTCCCAGCGCTTGGCGAAGCCCTGCCGAGATCACCGTTGCTTCCACCACCACGTCGTCGTGCTGCTGGATCTTCATCAACCTCTCCTTCCCCCTTGCTGGATCAAGAAGGAGGAGACGTCTCCCAACCGTACGTGTGTTGAACGCGGAGGTGCCGTTCGTTCGGCACTTGGTCATCGGTGATTTGAATCACGTCGAGTACGACTCCATCAACCCCGTTCTATTGAACGCTTCCGCTCGTGATCTACAAGGGTATGTAGATGCACTCCTCTCTCCCTCGTTGCTAGATGACTCCATAGATTGATCTTGGTGATGCGTAGAAAATTTTAAAATTCTGCTACGTTCCCCAACAGTGGCATCATGAGCCAGGTCTATGCGTAGTTACTATGCACGAGTAGAACACAAAGTAGTTGTGGGCGTCGATATTGTCAATTTGCTTGCCGTTACTAGTCTTATCTTGATTCGGCGGCATCGTGGGATGAAGCGGCTCGGACCAACCTTACACATATGCTTACGTGAGACCGGTTCCACCGACTGACATGCACTAGTTGCATAAGGTGGCTGGCGGGTGTCTGTCTCTCCCACTTTAGTCGGATCGGATTCGATGAACAGGGTCCTTATGAAGGGTAAAATAGAAATTGGCAGTTCACGTTGTGGTTTTGGCGTAGGTAAGAAATGTTCTTGCTAGAAACCTATAGCAGCCACGTAAAAACTTGCAACAACAATTAGAGGACGTCTAACTTGTTTTTGCAGCAAGTGTTTTGTGATGTGATATGGCCAAAGGTTGTGATGAATGATGAATGATATATGTGATGTATGAGATTGATCATGTTCTTGTAATAGGAATCACGAATTGCATGTCGATGAGTATGACAACCGGCAGGAGCCATAGGAGTTGTCTTTATTTATTTATGACCTGCGTGTCAACATAAACGTCATGTAATTACTTTACTTTATTGCTAAAGCGTTAGCCATAGTAGTAGAAGTAATAGATGACGAGACAACTTCAAGAAGACACGATGATGGAGATCATGGTGTCATGCCGGTGACAACGATGATCATGGAGCCCCGAAGATGGAGATCAAAGGAGCAAATGATATTGGCCATATCATGTCACTATTTGATTGCATGTGATGTTTATCATGTTTTACATCTTATTTTCTTAGAACGACGATAGCTTAAATAAGATGATCCCTCGTAATAATTTCAAGAAAGTGTTCCCCCTAACTGTGCACCGTTGCGAAGGTTCGTTGTTTTGAAGCACCACGTGATGATTGGGTGTGATAGATTCTAACGTTCGAATACAACGGGTGTAAGCCAAATTTACACACGCAATACACTTAGGTTGACTTGACGAGCCTAGCATGTACAGACATGGCCTCGGAACACAGAAGACCGAAAGGTCGAGCATGAGTCGTATAGAAGATACGATCAACATGAAGATGTTCACTGATGTTGACTAGTCCGTCTCACGTGATGATCGGACACGGCCTAGTTAACTCGGATCATGTTATACTTAGATGACTGGAGGGATGTCTATCTGAGTGGGAGTTCATTTAATAATTTAATTAGATGAACTTAATTATCATGAACTTAGTCTAAAATCTTTACAATATGTCTTGTAGATCAAATGGCCCACGTTGTCCTCAACTTCAACGCGTTCCTAGAGAAAACCAAGCTGAAAGACGATGGCAGCAACTATACGGACTGGGTCCGGAACCTGAGGATCATCCTCATAGCTGCCAAGAAAGATTATGTCCTAGAAGCACCGCTAGGTGACGCACCCGTCCCACAGAACCAAGACGTTATGAACGCTTGGCAGACACGTGCTGATGATTACTCCCTCGTTCAGTACGGCATGCTTTACAGCTTAGAACCGGGGCTCCAAAAGTGTTTTGAGAGACACGAAGCATATGAGATGTTCGAAGAGCTAAAAATGGTTTTTCAAGCTCATGCCCGGGTCGAGAGATATGAAGTCTCCGACAAGTTCTTCAGCTGTAAGATGGAGGAAAATAGTTCTGTCAGTGAGCACATACTCAAAATGTCTGGGTTGCATAACCGCTTGACTCAGCTGGGAGTTAATCTCCCGGATGACGCGGTCATTGACAGAATCCTTCAATCGCTTCCATCGAGCTACAAGAGCTTTGTGATGAACTTCAATATGCAGGGGATGGAAAAGACCATTCCTGAAGTATTTGCAATGCTGAAATCAGTAGAGGTAGAAGTCAAAAAGGAACATCAAGTGTTGATGGTGAATAAAACCACTAAATTCAAGAAAGGCAAGGGTAAGAAGAACTTCAAGAAGGACGGCAAGGGAGTTGCCGCGCCCGGTAAGCAAGCTGCCGGGAAGAAGCCAAAGAATGGACCCAAGCCCAAGACTGAGTGCTTTTATTGCAAGGGAAGTGGTCACTGAAAGCGGAACTGCCCCAAATACTTAGCGGACAAGAAGGCCGGCATCACGAAAGGTATATGTGATATACATGTAATTGATGTGTACCTTACCAGTACTCGTAGTAGCTCCTGGGTATTTGATACCGGTGCGGTTGCTCACATTTGTAACTCACAGCAGGAGCTGCGGAATAAACGGAGACTGGCGAAGGACGAGGTGACGATGCGCGTCGGGAATGGTTCCAAGGTCGATGTGATCGCCGTCGGCATGCTGCCTCTACATTTACCTACGGGATTAGTTTTAAACCTCAATAATTGTTATTTAGTGCCAGCTTTGAGCATGAACATTGTATCAGGATCTCGTTTAATACGAGATGGCTACTCATTTAAATCCGAGAATAATGGTTGTTCTATTTATATGAGAGATATGTTTTATGGTCATGCTCCGATGTTGAATGGTTTATTCTTAATGAATCTCGAGCGTAATGCTACACATATTCATAGTGTGAATACCAAAAGATGTAAGGTTGATAATGATAGTCCCACATACTCGTGGCACTGCCGCCTTGGTCACATAGGTGTCAAACGCATGAAGAAGCTCCATGCAGATGGACTTTTAGAGTCTCTTGATTACGAATCATTTGACACGTGCGAACCATGCCTCATGGCTAAAATGACCAAGACTCCGTTCTCAGGAACAATGGAGCGAGCAACCAACTTATTGGAAATCATACATACTGATGTGTGTGGTCCAATGAGTGTTGAGGCTCGCGGTGGCTATCGTTATGTTCTCACCCTCACTGATGACTTGAGTAGATATGGGTATGTCTACTTAATGAAACACAAGTCTGAGACATTTGAAAAGTTCAAGGAATTTCAGAGTGAGGTTGAGAATCAACATGACAGGAAAATCAAGTTCTTGCGATCAGATCGTGGGGGAGAATACTCGAGTCATGAATTTGGCACACACTTAAGAAAATGTGGAATAGTTTCACAACTCACCCCGCCTGGAACACCTCAGCGTAATGGTGTGTCCGAACGTCGTAATCGCACTCTATTGGATATGGTGCGATCTATGATGTCTCTTACCGATTTACCGCTATCATTTTGGGGCTATGCTTTAGAGACTGCCACATTCACTTTAAATAGGGCTCCGTCGAAATCCGTTGAGACGACTCCGTATGAATTATGGTTTGGGAAGAAACCTAAGCTGTCGTTTCTAAAAGTTTGGGGATGCGATGCTTATGTCAAGAAACTTCAACCTGAAAAGCTCGAACCCAAGTCGAAAAATGCGTCTTCATAGGATACCCTAAAGAAACTGTTGGGTATACCTTCTACCTCAGATCCGAAGGCAAGATCTTTGCTGCCAAGAATGGGTCCTTTCTAGAGAAAGAGTTTCTCTCGAAAGAAATAAGTGGGAGGAAGGTAGAACTTGATGAAGTATTACCTCTTGAACCAGTAAGTGGCGCAGCTCAAGAAAATGTTCCTGAGGTGCCTGCACCGACTAGAGAGGAAGTTGATGATGATCATGAAACTTCAGATCAAGTTGCTACTGAACTTCGTAGGTCCACAAGGACACGTTCCGCACTAGAGTGGTACGGCAACCCTGTCTTGGAAATCATGTTGTTAGACAACGGTGAACCTTCGAACTATAAAGAAGCGATGGCGGGCCCGGATTCCGACAAATGGCTGGAAGCCATGAAATTCGAGATAGGATCCATGTATGAAAATGAAGTATGGACTTTGACTGACTTGCCCGTTGATCGGCGAGCCATAGAAAATAAATGGATCTTTAAGAAGAAGACAGACGCGGATGGTAATGTGACCATCTATAAAGCTCGGCTTGTCGCTAAGGGTTATCGACAAGTTCAAGGGGTTGACTACGACGAGACTTTCTCACGCGTAGCAAAGCTGAAGTCCGTCCGAATCATGTTAGCAATTGCCGCATTCTATGATTATGAGATATGGCAAATGGACGTCAAAACGGCATTCCTTAATGGTTTCCTTAAGGAAGAATTGTATATGATGCAGCCGGAAGGTTTTGTCGATCCTAAGAATGCTGACAAGGTGTGCAAGCTCCAACGCTCGATTTATGGGATGGTGCAAGCATCTTGGAGTTGGAACATTCGCTTTGATGAGATGATCAAAGCGTTTGGGTTTATGCAAACTTATGGAGAAGCCTGCATTTACAAGAAAGTGAGTGGGATCTCTTTAGCATTTCTCATATTGTATGTGGATGACATACTGTTGATGGGAAATGATATAGAATTCTTGGAAAGCATAAAGTCCTACTTGAACAAGTGTTTTTCAATGAAGGACCTTGGAGAAGCTGCTTATATATTAGGCATCAAGATCTATAGAGATAGATCGAGACGCCTCATTGGTCTTTCACAGAGTACGTACCTTGACAAGATATTGAAGAAGTTCAAAATGGATCAGTCAAAGAAGGGGTTCTTGCTTGTATTGCAAGGTACGAGATTGAGCACGGCTCAATGCCCGACCACGGCAGAAGATAGAGAAAAGATGAGTGTCGTCCCCTATGCCTCGACCATAGGGTCTATCATGTATGCTATGCTGTGTACCAGACCTGATGTAAACCTTGCCGTAAGTTTGGTAGGAAGGTATCAAAGTAATCCTGGCATGGAACACTGGACAACGGTCAAGAATATCCTGAAGTACCTGAAAAGGACCAAGGAAATGTTTCTCGTTTATGGAGGTGACGAAGAGCTCGTCGTAAAGGGTTCCGTCGATGCTAGCTTCGACACAGATCCGGATGACTCTAAGTCACAAACCAGATACGTGTATATTTTGAATGGTGGGGCAGTAAGCTGGTGCAGTTGCAAGTAATGCATTGTGGCGGGATCTACATGTGAAGCGGAGTACATGGCAGCCTCGGAGGCAGCACAAGAAGCAGTCTGGGTGAAGGAGTTCATTACCAACCTAGGAGTCATACCCAATGCGTCGGGCCCGATGACTCTCTTCTGTGACAACACTGGAGCTATTGCCCTTGCCAAGGAGCCCAGGTTTCACAGGAAGACCAGGCATATCAAGCGTCGCTTCAACTCCATTCGTGAAAGTGTTCAAAATGGAGACATAGAGATTTGTAAAGTACATACGGACCTGAATGTAGCAGATCCATTGACTAAACCTCTCCCTAGAGCAAAACATGATCAACACCAGAATTCCATGGGTGTTCGATTCATCACAATGTAACTAGATGATTGACTCTAGTGCAAGTGGGAGACTGTTGGAAATATGCCCTAGAGGCAATAATAAAATGATTATTATATTTCCTTGTTCATGATAATTGTCTATTATTCATGCTATAATTGTGTTATCCGGAAATTGTAATACATGTGTGAATACATAGACCACAACACGTCCCTAGTGAGCCTCTAGTTGACTAGCTCGTTGATCAAAAGATAGTCATGGTTTCCTGACTATGGACATTGGATGTCATTGATAACGGGATCACACCATTAGGAGAATGATGTGATGGACAAGATCCAATCCTAAGCTTAGCTCAAAGATCGTGTAGTTCGTTTGCTGTAGCTTTTCTGAATGTCAAGTATCATTTCCTTAGACCATGAGATTGTGCAACTCCCGGATACCGTAGGAGTGCCTTGGGTGTGCCAAACGTCACAACGTAACGGGGTGACTATAAAGGTACATTACAGGTATCTCCGAAAGTGTCTGTTGGGTTGGCATGAATCGAGACTGGGATTTGCCACTCCGTATGACGGAGAGGTATCTCTGGGCCCACTCGGTAATGCATCATCATAATGAGCTCAATGTGATCAAGTGGTTGATCACGGGATCATGCATTACGGTACGAGTAAAGTGACTTGCCGGTAACGAGACTGAACAAGGTATTGGGATACCGACGATCGAGTCTCGGGCAAGTAACGTACCGATTGACAAAGGGAATTGTATACGGATTGATTGAATCCTCGACATCTTGGTTCATCCGATGAGATCATCGTGGAGCATGTGGGAGCCAACATGGGTATCCAGATCCCACTGTTGGTTATTGACCAGAGAGGCTTCTCGGTCATGTCTGCATGTCTCCCGAACCCGTAGGGTCTACACACTTAAGGTTCGGTGACGCTAGGGTTGTAGAGATATTAGCACACGGTAACCCGAAATTTGTTCGGAGTCCCAGATGAGATCCCGGACGTCACGAGGAGTTCCGGAATGGTCCGGAGGTAAAGATTAATATATAGGAAGTCCAGTTTCGGCCATCAGGAAGGTTTCGGGGGTCACCAGTATTGTACCGGGACCACCGGAAGGGTCCCGGGGGTCCACCAGGTGGGGCCACCTATCCCGGAGGGCCCCATGGGCTGAAGTGGGAGGGGAACCAGCCCCTAGTGGGCTGGTGCGCCCCCCTTGGGCCTCCCCCTGCGCCTAGGGTTGGAAACCCTAGGGGTGGGGGCGCCACCCTTGCCTTGGGGGGCAAGGCACCCCATTGGCCGGCGCCCCCTAGGAGATTGGATCTCCTAGGGCCGGCGCCCCCCTAGGCACCCTATATATAGTGGGGGGGGGGGGGGGGAGGGCTGCGCACCCAAGCCCCTGGCCTCTCCCTCTCCCTCCCATGACACTCCTCTGTCTCCCAGCGCTTGGCGAAGCCCTGCCGAGATCACCGTTGCTTCCACCACCACGCCGTCGTGCTGCTGGATCTTCATCAACCTCTCCTTCCCCCTTGCTGGATCAAGAAGGAGGAGACGTCTCCCAACCGTACGTGTGTTGAACGCGGAGGTGCCATCCGTTCGGCACTTGGTCATCGGTGATTTGAATCACGTCGAGTACGACTCCATCAACCCCGTTCTCTTGAACGCTTCCGCTCGTGATCTACAAGGGTATGTAGATGCACTCCTTTCTCCCTCGTTGCTAGATGACTCCATAGATTGATCTTGGTGATGCGTAGAAAATTTTAAAATTCTGCTACGTTCCCCAACAGGACCATATGGTGTTTTCCCCTCTATATCTTGTTGTGATGAATTGAGTTTTTCCCTTTGAGATCTCATTGTTATCGGATTGAATACTTTTTTGGATTTGAGAGCACTTGATATATGTCTTGCATATGAATACTCATGGTGACAATGGGTTATCTTATTGATTCACTTGATATGTGTTTTGGCACTCAACTTGCGGATTCCCGAGGTGACATTGGGGTAATCTATGCATAAGGGTTGATGCACATTCTCGTCTTTTGTTTCTCCGATAGAAATCTTGGGGCACTCTTTGAAGTTCTTTGTGTTGGATTGAGTATAATGAATCTGAAATTATTTGGTGTTATTTTAGTACGAACTCTTGGATAGAACGATCGAAAAGAATAGCTTCGTGGTGGTTTCGTACCCTACAAACAATTTCTTCATATGTTCTCCGCTAGATAGGAACTTTGAAGTGATTCTTCATTGCACGTCGAGGGATGGTTATATGATCCAATTATATTAGCATTGTTGAGAAATTGCACTAGCAAAAGTACGGACCCTAGGCCTCATTTTCAAGCATTGCAATACCGTTTTTATGCCCGTTTACTATTTGCTACCTTGCTGTTTTTATTTATTCAAATTATAAAAATATATTTCTACCATCAATATTACACATCTATCACCATCTATTCGCCGAACTAGTGCACCTATACAATTTGCAATTGTATTGGGTGTGTTGGGGACACAAGAGATTTCTTGTATTTGGTTGCGGGGTTGTTTGAGAGAGACCATCTTCATCCTACACCTCCCATAGATTGATAAACCTTAGGTCATCCACTTGAGGGAAAATTGCTACTGTCCTACAAAACTCTGCGCTTGGAGGCCCAACACGAGTCTACAAGAATAAAGTTGCCTAGTAGACACCACTTACTTACTTGTCTAGTACTATTTTTAGTGGTAGATACATCCATTCTAGAGATAAGTAATTCCGGACGGAGGAAGTAGTAGGTACTTTTGGCATAATCATTTTGTTAGCTAATCGAATCCTGGTAATTTTTTGGGTTTGGGCATGTTATGATGTGAATGATAACTTCTAGTCGTTGCATCTGTGTATATTATCATGTTATAATTTGATGGCTTCTAGTCGTTTGTCCATCTGTGTGTTTTGTCTGACTTGTTGGCTTGTTTAAAAATCTCATCTTCTTCTGATTTACCAGGTTCTCCGGCAACCAGAGAAGCAAGATTGAACAAGCTGGACAAATTTTTCTCCATTAAAAAACTGGATGATACTAACATCGTAAGAGCAATTCATATGTAAGACAACACCATTCTCAGCCTTGCTTAATCTGCAAAAATATAACTGATATTGAGCTATAGCATAAGTACCATGTATTGCATTATGTTTGTTGGTGTGAAAGATCGTGTTGCTATGAGATATTTTTTATTCCAAGGTATGCTGCTGTGAGAGATTATGTTGCTGTGATGTGACTGCAAAATTATGTGATGATATATTGATTCCAACTCAAGCAAAATTATGTTCTTACTGTGAAGAACTGCTGCAATTTTTTTCCCATGTAGCAAGTTTCATCGGTCATATTTTTATTACATGGACATTTAAAATTTTGTAGTAAGGTCGTCTTGCTATGATGCTATTTAACTTGTCAAGACTGGATTATTAACTGTTTTGCACCATTTTACCTCAATATGGCAATCCCTCCTTGTCAAACAATGTTTTATATGGAGGGGATTGTACCTTGAGGGGTATTTCAGGTTTCAAGGGGATATGAGGGGATTGGATGGAAGAGGGGGATTCACAAAATCCCCTAAAATCCCCACCTCCAAAAATATTGACAATCCACTTCTACCGAATGAGGCCAAAAGGAGTTTCAAACATTTTTCCATGATTTTATTAAATGTATATTTTTTTCAAATTATGAAAGTTTTCCAAATTATTGAACGTTTTGGTCAAAACACTAACTTAAAAAATCAAACAGTGTTGCAAAATTTTGATTTTTAAGACTATCAAAAAATTTATTGAAATAAAAATACGAAATAAATTTGTAAAGAAAAAAACTAAAAAAATAACCAATAAGAAAATGAATTAAATCTAAAAGAAAAAATCCAGTTAAAACGTGCATAGAAGAAATAAAAATGAAACAATTCAAGCTAGAATATTCTTTTATTTTAGATTCAGGCCAGAACATTCTGGAAAGTGAAACCTTCTCTAATCGGTTAATGCCAACAATGTATACGCTGCCTAGTTGTCCGGCATGTGTGTTTCTAGACCATTAGAAGTAGAGAACGCCAAATAGTTACCAGGGGCGGATCCAGCATGGGGTCGTGTAGGGGCGGCCGCCCCATGTAAATTTTGGGAACCAACGGTACCCTCCTACTGCCTTGGCTATTCCTATCTACCATGGGAGGCAAGATGAGCTTTTTTGTAAGCTCGGTCACACGCTATAGTGAAGAGGAAAGAAAACGCTCCAAGCAGGAAGATGAGAAGAGAAGAAAACACTTCAAGAGGGGGATGTGCCAATGGGTAAAGCCCAATAGATATGAGAGGAGCTATTATTTTTCATTTGTACACATCCTTCTTCCCAATTTCTAAAGATTGAAACCGATCAACCATCCATTCATACAACACGATCAAGCGTCCTCGCCCTCCGCTCTTGCTTCGACGCCTTGACCTTGACGCGATGGTGTTGACTGGAGGAGAAGGGAGCCCACCCGCCCCCTGCTAATGTCATCCGCGCTGGAGGCAACATCGCCATGGCAACGGCCATGTCCTGCTCAAAACTGCAAATGATTAGCCAACAAAGGCAACGAAGGGCAAATTTTGCTCTCCCCTAATTTTCTCCTATTTCATTTTATCATTATTTAATTTGTCTTCTCTTTCGATTGAATAAGTGTCATATCATATGCTAGGATTTAGATTAATACGATTTTTTTTCATATGTTTCAAGTACCTAATGGACTTGAAGATTATATATTTTTGGAAGATTCAGCCAGCATGAGTGCAAAAGGAGGCCTGTGGCAACCATAGAAGGGATTCGGACCCTTGTACACTCATGTGTGTGTAGCCGCCCTCGCCCCGAGGCAACCCTGCCGGGCAAGAGCGCTGCGTTTTCCACCACAATCTACCCAAGCAGGAGTAGGGTTTTACGCCTCGCGGCGGCCCGAACCTGGGTAAAACTGCCCGTGTGATCTCTATCGTGCTGCGCTACGATTTTCCGCTCTTTGTGCAATGTGCTCATCCTCCCTGCTGAACCACAAGAGGCTCATGGCCCCATAGGTGGTCGTGGTTTCCCACGACATCTTTGGCACGCCGGGTAGGGGAAAGTGCTTGCACGAACCCGAGAGGCGTACGCAACCACTGGTGCGCGTCAGTCCTAAACAAACGGTTTTTAACCCCTTTCCGCGTCAGCATTTGGAACCGTCGCCAAGTGAGTGTGGGCGATAGGGGGGTCCTTCCCACACGACCCAGAAACCGTCGGGGATAGGGACCATTGATGCATACAGTTGTCCCTATATAACCGTTTCTGATATCTTGAATATCCAAACGCTTCATCCTTGCTACACGTTTGTGCTCGAATTGCCATCGCAGTCGGAGTTTTGTGGTTCTGCCTAAAACCAGGTAGATTCCAGGCACGAGAGTTTTCTAGGCAGATTCTAGGCATGGGAGTTTTATGATGCCTGACACATTACAAACAGTTCATGATTATAAACCATGTACGATAGGAAGACAATCACACACATTTAGTTTTCCCGCACCGTATGTGATAGTGTCTGACATCACACACACTTTGCAAACGGCAACTGTGTGCATGCCTGCACACATTTCCTCTTTGTGAACCGTCTCGGATTATGGTGTATATCGCAAACGTTTGTGTTTTACCAACCGTGTGTGCCGTAATGACCTGCACAACATAATTTTGCCCTAATTTAATTGCTGATATTTAAAATTGTACCTAATTTAAACTTGAAAGTAGGCTATAGCTTTATTCATATCCATCAGATTCAAACAACCAATGCATTATTCGATTCACAGGTACATATGTTTAAGAATTACATAAGCACCAAATAAAGAATGATGTACCAGGGTTCTATACTTGTACTATTACAGATGGTAAAGAAAGAGGCGACAAAGATTCCAGTTGCTGAACAGGGTGAAGCGGAATGGCCCTATTGTGCTCTCCTGGATGCAGAAGGCATGCAGGACTCTAGTCCAACCCCTTGTGATGGTCGGCCGCCAATCATGTAGTTTGAGAGGTAATCTTGAGTAAACTGCTTCAGGATCCACTGCAAAAGAAAAAAGCTTCAAATATTGTCATCTAACACAACTCATTACGGGCAGTAAAAAGAAGGCTACAAGGTTCTTACTTACCATCCTGCAGTTCACTGTTGTCTTGCATAAAGTGTAAACAAATAGTTCGGTTGACATCTTTTGACCCATTTTAATAACAATCTTTATCAGTTTCCTCACTTGATGTTGGTTCATGAATATCTCATTGCCCCATACGCAGAAAGGGTCGAAGTGTGGATCTTTGGCAATGATATATGTACCTAAAAGCACCAAGTTAATATTAGAAGCTAAACAACAATTGAGAAATGATGTAGTACAACACTCCATCCATCCCATTATATAAGATTTTATTACATGTATATCTAGACATCATCAGAACATTAAGGTAACACTCTTCCTTGTTGCCATGTAGCCTAGGATTGTTGGGGAACGCAGTAATTTCAAAAAAAAATCCTACACACACGCAAGATCATGGTGATGCATAGCAACGAGAGGGGAGAGTATCGTTTATGTACCCTCGTAGACCGTAAGCGAAAGCATTATGAAAATGCGGTTTATGTAGTCGTACATCTTCACGATCGACTGATCTAGCACCGCAGGTACGGCACCTCCACGATCTGCACACGTTCAGCTCAGTGACGTCCCACGAACTCACGATCCAGTAGAGCTTCGACGGAGATTTCGTCAGCACGACGGCATGATGATGGTGATGATGTTGCTACCGGAACAGGGCTTCGCCTAAGCACCGCTATGATATGACCGAGGTGGATTATGGTGCAGGGGGGCACCACACACGGCTAAAAGATCAATGATCAACTTGTGTGTCTATGGGGTACCCCTCCCCCGTATATAAAGGAGTGGAGGAGGGGGAGGGGGCCAGCCTCTCTAGGCACGCCCAAGGGAGTCCTACTCCCACCGGGAGTAGGATTCCCCCTTCCCTTGTTTGGTTTTAGGAGAGAAGGAAGGAGGAGGAAGAAGGAAGGAAAGGGGGGGGGGCCTTCCCAATTCGGATTGGGCTTGGGGGGGGGGGGCGCCTCCTCCTTTGCTTCTTCTCCCTATCTTTCACTAAGGCCCAATAAGGCCCATACACCTCCTGGGGGGTTCCGGTAACCTCCCGGTGCTCCGGTATACTCCCGATTTTACCTGGAACTATTCCTATGCCCAAACATAGGCTTCCAATATATCGATCTTTACGTCTCGACCATTTAGAGACTCCTCATCATGTCCGTGATCAAATCCGGGACTCCGAACTACCTTCAGTACATCAAAACACATAAACTCGTAATACCGATCGTAACCGAACGTTAAGCGTGCGGACCCAACGGGTTCGAGAACTATGTAGACATGACCAAGACATGTCTCCGGTCAATAACCAATAGCGGAACCTGGATGCTCATATTGGTTCCTACATATTCTACGAAGATCTTTATCGGTCAAACCGCATAACGTTATACGTTGTTCCCTTTGTCATCGGTATGTTACTTGCCCGAGATTGGATCGTCGGTATCCCAATACCTAGTTCAATCTCATTACCGACAAGTCTCTTTACTCGTTCCGTAATGCTACATCCCGTAACTAACTCATTAGCTACATTGCTTGCAAGGCTTATAGTGATGTACATTACCGAGAGGGCCTAGAGATACCTCTCCGACAATCGGAGTGAAAAATCATAATCTTGATCCATGCCAACTCAACAAACAACATTGGAGACACCTATAGATCACCTTTATAATCACCCAGTTATGTTATGACGTTTGGTAGCACACAAAGTGTTCCTCCGGTATTCGGGAGTTGCATGATCTCATAGTCATAGGAACATGTATAGTTATGGAGAAAGCAATAGCAACAAACTAAACGATCATCGTGCTAAGCTAACGGATGGGTCAAGTCAATCACATCATTCTCTAATGATGTGATCCCGTTAATCAAATGACAACTCATGTCTATGGTTAGGAAACATAACCATCATTGATTCAACGAGCTAGTCAAGTAGAGGCAAACTAGTGACACTCCGTTTGTCTATGTATTCACACATGTACTAAGTTTCCGGTTAATACAATTCTAGCATGACTAATAAACATTTATAATGATATAAGGAAATATAAATAACAACTTTATTATTGCCTCTAGGGCATATTTCCTTCAGTCTCCCACTTGCACTAGAGTCAATAATCTAGATTACATTGTAATGATTCTAACACCAATGGAGTCTTGGTGCTGATCATGTTTTGCTTGTGAGAGAGGCTTAGTCAACGGGTCTGCAACATTCAGATCTGTATGTATCTTGCAAATCTCTATGTCTCCCTCCTGGACTTGATCGCGGATGGAATTGAAGTTTCTCTTGATGTGCTTGGTTCTCTTGTGAAATCTGGATTCCTTTGCCAAGGCAATTGCACCGGTATTGTGACAAAAGATTTTCGTTGGACCCGATGCACTAGGTATGACACCTAGATCGGATATGAACCCCTTCATCCAGACTCCTTCATTTGCTGCTTCCGAAGCAGCTATGTATTCCGCTTCACACGTAGATCCCGCTGTTGGAAATATGCCCTAGAGGCAATAATAAATTGATTGTTATTATATTTCCCTGTTCATGATAATCGTTTATTATCCATGCTAAAATTGTATTGATAGGAAACTCAGATACATGTGTGGATACATAGACAACACCATGTCCCTAGTAAGCCTCTAGTTGACTAGCTCGTTGATCAATAGATGGTTACGGTTTCCTGACCATGGACATTGGATGTCGTTGATAACAGGATCACATCATTAGGAGAATGATGTGATGGACAAGACCCAATCCTAAGCATAGCACTAGATCGTGTAGTTCGTATGCTAAAGCTTTTCTAATGTCAAGTATCATTTCCTTAGACCATGAGATTGTGCAACTCTCGGATACCGTAGGAGTGCTTTGGGTGTGCCAAACGTCACAACGTAACTGGGTGACTATAAAGGTGCACTACGGGTATCTCCGAAAGTGTCTGTTGGGTTGGCACGAATCGAGACTGGGATTTGTCACTCCGTGTGACGGAGAGGTATCTCTGGGCCCACTCGGTAGGACATCATCATAATGTGCACAATGTGATCAAGGAGTTGATCACGGGATGATGTGTTACGGAACGAGTAAAGAGACTTTCCGGTAACGAGATTGAACAAGGTATTGGGATACCGACGATCGAATCTCGGGCAAGTATCGTGCCGATAGACAAAGGGAATTGTATACGGGATTGATTAAGTCCTTGACATCGTGGTTCATCCGATGAGATCATCGTGGAGCAATTGGGAGCCAACATGGGTATCCAGATCCCGCTGTTGGTTATTGACCAGAGAATGTCTCGGTCATGTTTGCATGGTTCCCGAACCCGTAGGGTCTACACACTTAAGGTTCGATGACGCTAGGGTTATAAAGGAAGTTTGTATGTGGTTACCGAATGTTGTTCGAAGTCCCGAATGAGATCCCGGACATCACGAGGAGTTCCGGAATGGTCCGGAGGTAAAGATTTATATATGGGAAGTCTTGTTTTGGTCACCGGAAAAGTTTCGGGTTTTATCGGTAACGTACCGGGACCACCGGGAGGGTCCCGGGGGTCCACCAAGTGGGGCCAGCAGCCCCGGAGGGCTTCATGGGCCAAGTGTGGAAGGGGACCAGCCCCAGGTGGGCTGGTGCGCCCCCCCACAAGGGCCCAAGGCGCAAGGGAGAGGAGAAGGGGGAAAACCCTAGGGCAGATGGGCCCTAAGGCCCATCCTAGTGCACCTCCCTCTCCCCCTCCCCTTGGCCGCCCCCTAGATGGGATCTAGGGGCTGCCGCCACCCCTAGGGAGGGAACCCTAGGTGGGGGCGCAGCCCCTCCCCTTCCCCTATATATACTTGAGGTTTGGGCTGCCCATTACACACGATTCGATCTCTCCCTGTTGGTGCAGCCCTCCCTCTCTTTCTCGTCATATCTTGCGGTGCTTGGCGAAGCCCTGCTGGGGTACCACGCTCCTCCACCACCACCACGCCGTTGTGCTGCCGCTGGATGGAGTCTTCCTCAACCTCTCCCTCTCTCCTTGCTGGATCAAGGCATGGGAGACGTCGTCGGGCTGTACGTGTGTTGAACGCGGAGGTGCCGTCCGTTCGGCACTAGGATCTCCGGTGATTTGGATCACGACGAGTATGACTCCTTCAACCCCGTTGTCTTGAACGCTTCCGCTTAGCGATCTACAAGGGTATGTAGATGCACTCTCCTTCCCTTCGTTGCTGGTCTCTCCATAGATAGATCTTGGTGACACGTAGGAAAATTTTGAATTTCTGCTACGTTCCCCAACACTAAAAAGATATAAGTGAAACACTAGAGCAAATGGCAAACTACTCCGAAAGATATAAGTGAAGACCAATGAGTAGTCGAATAATTATGCAACTATGTGAAGACTCTCTAACATTAAAGAATTTCAGATCTTGGTATTTTATTCAAAGGGTCTTTGATCGTAGTGTCGCGTTAGCAGCATCCTGCAGTAGTGAACGTGTCATCTTCATCGCCATTTCCTTCATCGATGGCTTCATCATCCATGACTACCAAGGAAAGGCGAGGGATGATGGGAATGGAGAGCGGGAGAGATATCGCTCCCCCCACACCCCATTCAAATCTACATCGCCTCCCTCCGCCACAGCTGCTACGGCGACAAGAATCAGTAATGACGGCGGGGAGCAAACCTCTGCGGTTCGGGCGGCATGATCGTCATATGAGTACCGTCCAGGGGAAAGGATCGAAGTGTATAGGTACAAAGGTTTCTCTTTCCACCACTCTCACTTACCAACAATCGAGCCACTCTAGTTTTTAGCATCATCAATGTCGATGAGTACTGCGTGAAACTCAGTTCAGTATTTACCCTACTTAGGGAAATCTTGAGTGTAGCGCTGGTGCGAATACATTGATCGACGCCCCGGCAAGTGCGCTCCGGCAAGGCCGTTCGCATTGGCGTGACTTCTATGCAAGCTGCCACCAGATCTTTCAAAAAGTATGGAGGGGAGGAGAGAGAAACCAGTCGTACCTTGCACTCCGTCCTGCCGCCCGCAAGATACATATGATTTTTTATTGGCCCCTACCGGGAGCCAGAGAACTACGTGCATGGCATCCATCCTTCCTAGAGCATGCGAATGCGGCAAGCGCTCGCAGCTGAAAGGATGGGAGGAAGCGAGGACAAAAGCTAAGTCCATGCAGTCATTACTTCCTTGTGAATTTAAGATATTGCACTTGTTTATCCCTTGGGTATCGAGGTGTTCGTATGAGGAAATCCTTCGTGTAATGACACCTTGCTAGTTTCTCTGTCTGCACCCTCGTTCTGTTCTGAGCCTGCTCGCAGAATGAGTGGTTGCATCGAAAACTACCAAGGAAAAACCTGCGAGGACGCATCCAGGCCAAGACAAATGCTAAGGGCCTGAACCTTACGACAATTGCAGCAAATATGATACCGGCAGGCAACCAAAACATACATAGGGACAAATCATATGAACACTGACGGGTGAACTCTAAGGAGATAAGCACGCAATTAAGATTAAGCAACAACATCAGTTCTAAGCAAACATAAATAAAACAATGTCTAAACACAGGACATGCATCATGTTTTGTTACAGGACAGTACGGTGGCGAGAATAATTCAATGTCGGGCCTGGCGACCATGTGGAGCCGTTGGGACGGAAAGGACCTTGGCGGCGAGGAGGGCAGCCTTCTCCTCTGCAGCAGAAACGTCTGCACCCTCCAGCGGCTTCCTGAAGCCATCGGCGAGGTCGAGGTCCGGATGGCGACATGCGATATTGCTCAAAACCATGAAGAGGGCATCGCGGGTAAGCTTCCAGGATTCAGTCGCGAAGCGGCCGACTCTTCCCTCTTCATGCGCCTTCATCTTGTCGATCAGCTCGTTGAAAAAGACCCCTAGCTTGACGCTAGGGACCTCCTTCCTGCTGGCCGAAAAGACTGGCCCTTCCATGCCCATCACTGCAGTCTGAGCAGTGAGACGCTTAGCAATGTTAATCAAGCTCTTGATCTAGAGGTCGACCTGCTCGGAGTGGTTTTCCAGTTTGTCTTCTGCATCCTTCCGAAGATGCCTTGTGGTGTCCAGGTCCTTTGTTAGCTGCTGCTCATGAGTCTCGCTGGATTCTACCAAGCTCTCCAAGGTGCCAATCCTGGCCTTCAGATCTCTGGTGGAGCCATTGGCAGTCTCGAGGCCTTGGCTCTTTGAGGATAGTTGCGATTGTATATCCTTCAGAAGGATCTCTGCTTTCTGCGCCTTGATACGTCCCCAACGTATCTATAGTTTTTGATTGTTCAATGCTATTATATTATCCATCTTGGATGTTTTCTATGCATTTATTTGCTATTTTATATTATTTTTGGGACTATCCTATTAACCTAGAGCCTAGTGCCAGTTTTCTGTTTTTCCTTGTTTTTGAGTTTTACAGAAAAGGAATATCAAATGGAGTCCAAATGAGCTGAATATTTATGATGATTTTTATGGACCCGAAGCACAAGAGTTGGGCCAGAAGAGTCCCGAGTCAACGACAAGGGTGGAGGGTGCGCCCCCTGCCTTGTCGCTGACTCGTACCCCCCCGATGCAACGCCAAAAACATCCTATAAATCCAGAAACCCCAGAAATAAACAGATCGGGAGTTCCGCCACCGCAAGCCTCTAGCCACGAAAAACCAATCGGGAGCCTGTTTCGGCACCCTGTCGGAGGGGAAACCATTGATGTCTACTACACAACCCTTCTTGTAGACGTTGTTGGGCCTCCAAGTGCAGAGGTTTGTAGGACAGTAGCAAATTTCCCTCAAGTGGATGACCTAAGGTTTATCAATCCGTAGGAGGCGTAGGATGAAGATGTTCTCTCTCAAGCAACCCTGCAACCAAATAACAAAGAGTCTCTTGTGTCCCCAACACACCCAATACAATGGTAAATTGTATAGGTGCACTAGTTCGGCGAGGAGATGGTGATACAAGTGGTATATGGATGGTATATAAAGGTTTTTGTAATCTGAAAATATAAAAACAACAAGGTAACTAATGATAAAAGTGAGCGTAAACGGTATTGCAATGCTAGGAAACAAGGCCTAGGCTTCATAATTTCACTAATGCAAGTCCTCTCAACAATAATAACATAATTGGATCACATAACTACCCCTCAACATGCAACAAAGAGTCACTCCAAAGTCATTAATAGCGGAGAACAAACGAAGAGATTATGGTCAGGTACGAAACTACCTCAAAGTTATTCTTTCCAATCAATCCGTTGGGCTATTCCTATAAGTGTCACAAACATCCCTAGAGTTCGTACTAGAATAACACCTTAAGACACAAATCAACCAAAAACCTAACGTCACCTAGATACTCCAGTGTCACCTCAAGTATCCGTGGGTATGATTATATGATATGCATCGCACAATCTCAGATTCATCTATTCAACCAACACATAGAACCTCAAAGAGTGCCCCAAAGTTTCTAGCGGAGAGTCAAGACGAAAACGTGTGCCAACCCCTATGCATAGGTTCATGGGTGGAACCCGCAAGTTGATCACCAAAACATACATCAAGTGGATCAATTGAATACCCCATTGTCACCACGGGTATCCCACGCAAGACATACATCAAGTGTTCTCAAATCCTTAAAGACTCAATCCGATAAGATAACTTCAAAGGGAAAACTCAATCCATTACAAGAGAGTAGATGGGGAGAAACATCATAAGATCCAACTATAATAGCAAAGTTCGCGATACATCAAGATCGTACCGCCTCAAGAACACGAGAGAGAGAGAGAGATCAAACACATAGCTACTGGTACATACCCTCAGCCCCGAGGGAGAACTACTCCCTCCTCGTCATGGAGAGCACCGGATGATGAAGATGGCCACCGGAGAGGTATTGCCCCCTCCGGCAGGGTGCCGGAACGGGTCTAGATTGGCTTTCGGTGGCTACGGAGGCGACGGTGGAACTCCCGATCTATTGTGCTCCTCGATCGTTTTAGGGTATATGGATATATATAGGCGGAAGAAATTCGTCAGGGGAGCCACGAGGGGCCCACAAGGGTGGAGGGCGCGCCCTAGGGGGGTGGGCGCGCCCCCCTACCTCGTGGATCCCTTGTTTCTTTCCTAACGTGCACTCCAGTCTATCAAGTTGCTTTCCCTTCCAAAAATAACTTCTCTAGAAGGTTTCATTCCGTTTCGAATCCATTTGATATTCCTTTTCTTCGAAACACTAAAATAAGGGAAAAACAGGAACTGGCACTGGGCTCTGGGTCAATAGGTTAGTCCCAAAAATAATATAAAAGTGCATAATAAAGCCCATAAACATCCAAAATAGATAATATAATAGCATGGAACAATAAAAAATTATAGATACGTTGGAGACGTATCAGCATCCCCAAGCTTAATTCCTGCTCGTCCTCAAGTAGGTAAATGATAAAAAACAGAATTTTTGATGTAGAATGCCACCTAACATATTTCTTTAAGTAATCTTCTTTATTGTGGCAAGAATATTCAGATCCATAAGATTCAAGACAAAAGTTTAATATTGACATAGAAATAATAATACTTCAAGCATACTAACAAAGCAATTATGTCTTCTCAAAGAAAGCTATCCCTACAAAATCATATAGTCTGGCTATGCTCTATCTTCACCACACAAAATATTTAAATCATGCACAACCCCGATGACAAGCCAAGCAATTGTTTCATACTTTTGATGTTCTCAAACCTTTTCAATCTTCACGCAATACATGAGCGTGAGCCATGGACATAGCACTATAGGTGGAATAGAATGGTGGTTGTGGAGAAGACAAAAAGGAGAAGATAGTATCACATCAACTAGGCGTATCAATGGGCTATGGAGATGCCCATTAATAGATATCAATCTGAGTGACTAGGGATTGCCATGCAATGGATGCACTAGAGTTATAAGTGTATGAAAGCTCAACAAAAGAAACTAGTGGGTGTGCATCCAACTCGCTTGCTCATGAAGACCTAGGGCATTTTGAGGAAGCCATCATTGGAATATACAAGCCAAGTTCTATAATGAAAGATTCCCACTAGTATATGAAAGTGACAACATAGGAGACTCTCTATCATGAAGATCATGGTGCTACTTTGAAGCACAAGTGTGGTAAAAGGATAGTAACATTGTCCCTTCTCTCTTTTTCTCTCATTTATTTATTTTATTTTTTATTTGGGCCTTCTCTTTTTTATGGCCTCTTTTCTCTTCTTTTTTATTTGGGCTTCTTTGGCCTCTTTTATTTATTTATTTTTCGTCCGGAGTCTCATCCCGACTTGTGGGGGAATCATAGTCTCTATCAT
This sequence comes from Triticum urartu, assembly GCF_003073215.2. Taxonomy (NCBI): domain Eukaryota; kingdom Viridiplantae; phylum Streptophyta; class Magnoliopsida; order Poales; family Poaceae; genus Triticum; species Triticum urartu. The sequence goes on along the minus strand of NC_053026.1, from coordinate 509,641,213 downwards.
CCTTTCCTCACTGGGACGATGCTCTAATAATGATGATCATCACACTTTTATTTACTTACAACTCAAGAATTACAACTCGATACTTAGAACAAGATACGACTCTATATGAATGCCTCCGGCGGTGTACCAGGATGTTCAATGAATCAAGAGTGACATGTATGGAAGAATTATGAACGGTGGCTTTGCCACAAATACGATGTCAACTACATGATCATGCAAAGCAATATGACAATGATTGAGCGTGTCATAGTGAACAGAACGGTGGAAAGTTGCTTGGCAATATATCTCGGAATGGCTATGGAAATGCCATGATAGGTAGGTATGGTGGCTGTTTTGAGGAAGGTATATGGTGGGTTTATGATACCGGCGAAAGTTGCGCGGTATTAGAGAGGCTAGCAATGGTGGATGGGTGAGAGTGCGTATAATCCATGGACTCAACATTAGTCATAAATAACTCACATACTTATTGCAAAAATCTATTAGTTATCAAAACAAAGTACTACGCGCATGCTCCTAGGGGGATAGATTGGTAGGAAAGGACCATCGCTCGTCCCCGTCCGCCACTCATAAGGAAGACAATCAATAAATAAATCATGCTCCGACTTCATCACATAACGGTTCACCATACGTGCATGCTACGGGAATCATAATCTTTAACACAAGTATCTATCAAATTCACAACTACTCACTAGCATAACTCTAATATTAACATCCTCATATCTCAAAACAATCATCAAGTATCAAACTTCTCATAGTATTCAATGCACTTTATATGAAATTTTTTATTATATCCCTCTTGGATGCCCATCATATTAGGACTAGTTTCATAACCAAAGCAAACTACCATGCTGTTCTAAAGACTCTCAAAATATTATAAGTGAAGCACGAGAGTTTATCTATTTCTTCAAAATAAAACCACCACCGTCACCACCGTGCTCTAAAAAGATATAAGTGAAACACTAGAGCAAATGGCAAACTACTCCGAAAGATATAAGTGAAGACCAATGAGTAGTCGAATAATTATGCAACTATGTGAAGACTCTCTAACATTAAAGAATTTCAGATCTTGGTATTTTATTCAAACAGTAAGAAAAACTAAATAAAATAAAATGACGCTCCAAGCAAAGCACATATCATGTGGTGAATAAAAATATAGCTCCAAGTAGAGTTACCGATGGAAGTAGACGAAAGAGGGGATGGTTTCTGGGGCATCCCCAAGCTTAGGATTTTGGTTATCCTTGAATATTACCTTGGGGTGCCTTGGGCATCCCCAAGCTTAGGCTATTGCCACCCCTTATTCCATAGTCCATCGAATCTTTACCCGAAACTTGAAAACTTCACAACACAAAACTTAACAGAAAACTCGTATGCTCCGTTAGTATAAGAAAATAAATCACCACTTAGGTACTGTTGTGAACTCATTCTAAATTCATATTGGTGTAATATCTACTGTATTCCAACTTATCTACGGTTCATACCCTCCTATACTACTCATAGATTCATCAAAATAAGCAAACAACACATCGAAAACAGAATCTGTCAAAGATAGAACAGTCTGTAGTAATCTGGATCAAACGTATACTTATGGAACCCCAAAAATTCTAAAATAAATTTATGGACCTAAGTAATTTATCTATTATTCATCTGCAAAAATAATTAACTAAATATTACTCTCCAATAAAAACTGGCAGCAATTCTGATGAGCGCTAAAATTTCTGTCTTTTACAGCAAGATCAACAAGACTTTCCCCAAGTCTTCCCAAACACTAATTCTACTTGGCACAAACACTAATTAAAACATAAAAACTCAATCATAACATAGTATAGATAAATTATTTATTATTAAACAGGAAGAGAAAGCAAGGAACAAAAATAAAATTGGGTTTCCTCCCAACAAGCGCTATCGTTTAATGCCCCTAGCTAGGCATGATGATTTCAATGATGCTCACATAAAGGATAAGAATTGTAACATAAAGAGAGCATATTGAAGAATATGACTAGCACATTTAAGCCTAACCCACTTACTATGCATAGGGATTTTGTGAGCAAACAACTTATGGGAACAAGAATCAACTTGCATAGGTAGGTAAAGCAAGCAACACTTCAAGATTTTCAACATGTAGAGAGGAAACTTGATATTATTGCAATTCCTACAAGTATATATTCCTCCCTCACAATAATTTTAAGTAGCATCATGAATGAATTCAACAATATAACCAGCACCTAAAGCATTCTTTTCATGATCTACTTGCATAGAAATTTTACTACTCTCCACATAAGCAAAATTCTTCTCTTTTGGAATAGTGGGAGTATCATAAGAGACTCGAATACTATAAATTGTTTCCACATTAAAATAGTAATGTTCAGAAAAAGGGTAATCATAATCATGACAAGTTTTATAAATATAATCATCACTACTTTTTATAGCATAGGTGTCATCACAATAATCATCATAAGTAGGAGGCATGCTATCATCATAACAAATTTGCTCCTCAAAACTTGGGAGGCTAAAAATATCATCTTCATTAAACATAGCATCCCCAATCTTGGGACACACATTAATTGCAGAAAATATATTCTCAAATATGTCATCCTCATCAAACATAGCTTCCCCAAGCTTGGGCCTTTTCATATCATAAGCATAATCACTCTCATCATTAATAGTATAGATAGCACCAATAGTATATCAATTATCATATTCTTCCAAGCAAGTGCCAAAAAGATTTTCAAGATCATAAGAAGTATCATTATCTTCCCAATAATAATCATCACAACAAGCAATAGGCATAACAAGATCATCATCAAGTGCATCATCTTCCATAATTATATTTTCATGAGGCACAACAGTAATAGGAGCAACATTATTTGGGAGAGATATCTTTTTACCTCTCTTCCTTTTTCTTTTCTTCTTCTTCACCACATCATGTGTGGGTTCAATCCTATTTTGGAGCTCCTTATTAATGAGATTGGTTGAATAGGAGGCTCCTCCTCGTTACCTGATTCATCATAAGAAATAATAGGAGGGTATTGGGAAGTCTCTTCCCTTTCATTAGTATTCTCTTCATCTTATATTTGCTTTCTTTTCTTTATGTAATTGGCAATATAAGGATTTTTAATGCAATTCACCGCACAATACATATAAATTTCTTCTAGATCAAAATCAAGAAGTTTATAACGGGTAAATTCTGGAAGATGCTTAGTTATACGTTTCATTTCTTCGTAACCCATAAGCAAATTAAGTTCATTATAATGTGCAAGGGAAATCAAGTCATCACAATTTTTGGACACGATTAGATCATCAAACAATTTGCATCGGATAGTTAAATGACCCCGTTCATTGCAAAGTTCACAAGTATGGCCAAGAAAATTTAAATTTTCAACACAAACATCTAGCCTTTCTTGCAACAATTTGGTTTCTAAATGCTTATGCCTCTTGCAATATCTATCTTCCCTATTTGGTGTGTACTTGCAAACCCAATGCACTCCACAAAAATTGACATGTTTATAGGAGACATTTTCATCATAACTAGTGCAATCATCATTAGTACTATGGATATTCTAGGAGTTCATACTAACAACATTGCAATCATGCTCATCATTCAAAGATTTAGTGCCAAATATTTTAATGCATTCTTCTTCTAACACTTTGTCACAATTTTCCTTTCCATCATACTCACAAAAGATATTAAAAAGATGAAGCGTATGAGGCAAACTCAATTCCATATATTTTCAGTTTTCTTTTATAAACTAAACTAGTGCTAAAACAAGAAACAAAAAGATTCGATTGCAAGATCTAAAGATATACCTTCAAGCGCTAACCTCCCCGGCAATGGCGCCAGAAAAGAGCTTGATGTCTACTACACAACCTTGTTCTTGTAGACGTTGTTGGGCCTCCAAGTGCAGAGGTTTGTAGGACAGTAGCAAATTTCCCTCAAGTGGATGACCTAAAGTTTATCATTCCGTAGGAGGTGTAGGATGAAGATGGTCTCTCTCAAGCAACCCTGGAACCAAATAACAAAGAGTCTCTTGTGTCCCCAACACAGCCAATACAATGGTAAATTGTATAGGTGCACTAGTTCGGCGAAGAGATGGTGATACAAGTGGTATATGGATGGTAGATAAAGGTTTTTGTAATCTGAAAATATAAAAACAGCAAGGTAACTAATGATAAAAGTGAGTGTAAACGGTATTGCAATGTGTTGAAACAAGGCCTAGGGTTCATACTTTCACTAGTGCAATTTCTCTCAACAATAATAACATAATTGGATCACATAACTATCCCTCAACATGCAACAAAGAGTCACTCCAAAGTCACTAATAGCAGAGAACAAACGAAGAGATTATGGTAGGGTACGAAACCACCTCAAAGTTATTCTTTCCAATCAATCTGTCGGGATATTCCTATAAGTGTCACAAATAGCTCTAGAGTTTATACTAGAATAACACCTTAAGACACAAATCAACCAAAACCCTAATGTCACCTAGATACTCCAATGTCACCTCAAGTATCCGTGGGTATGATTATACGATATGCATCACACAATCTCAGATTCATCTATTCAACCAACACATAGAACCTCAAAGAGTGCTCCAAAGTTTCTAGCGGAGAGTCAAGACAAAAACGTGTGCCAACCCCTATGCATAGGTTCATGTGCGGAACCCGCAAGTTGATCACCAAAACATACATCAAGTGGATCAATAGAATACCCCATTGCCACCACGGGTATCCCACGCAAGACATACATCAAGTGTTCTCAAATCCTTAAAGACTCAATCCGATAAGATAACTTCAAAGGGAAAACTCAATCCATTACAAGAGAATAGAGGGGGAGAAACATCATAACATCCAACTATAATAGCAAAGCTGGTGATACATCAAGATCGTACCACCTCAAGAACACGAGAGAGAGAGAGATCAAACACATAGTTACTGGTACATACCCTCAGCCCCGAGGGAGAACTACTCCCTCCTCGTCATGGAGAGCACTGAGATGATGAAGATGGCCACCGGAGAGGGATTGCCCCCTCTGGCAGGGTGCCGGAAGGGGTCTAGATTGGCTTTCGGTGGCTACGGAGGCTTCTGGCGGTGGAACTCCCGATCTATTGTGCTCCTCGATCGTTTTAGGGTATATGGATATATATAGGCGGAAGAAATACGCCAGGGTAGCCACGAGGGGCCCACGAGGGTGGAGGGCGCGCCCTAGGGGGGTGGGCGCGCCCCCGTGCCTCGTGGCTCCCTCGTTTCTTTCCTGACGTGCACTCCAAGTCTATCGGGTAGCTTTCCTTCCAAAAATAACTTCTCCATAAGGTTTCATTCCGTTTCGACTCCGTTTGATATTCCTTTTCTTTGAAACACTGAAACAAGGGAAAAACAGGAACTGGCACTGGGCTCTGGGTCAATAGGTTAGTCCCAAAAATAATATAAAGGTGCATAATAAAGCCCATAAACATCCAAAATAGATAATATAATAGCATGGAACAATCAAAAATTATAGATACGTTGGAGACGTATCAACCATCACCGGTGGCCATCTTCATCATCCTGGCAGTCCTCCATGACGAGGAGGATGTAGTTAACCCTCGGGGCTGAGGGTATGTACCAGTAGCTATGTGTTTGATCTCTCTCTCTCTCTCTCTCTCTCTATCTCTATCTCTCTCTCTCTCTCTCTCGTGTTCTTGATTTGGCACGATCTTGATGTACCGCGAGCTTTGTTACTATAGTTGGATCATATGGTGTTTCTCCCCCTCTATCTTCTTATGATGAATTGAGTATTACCTTTGAGGTTTCACTATTATCGGATTGGATACTATTATGGATTTGAGAATACTTGATGTATGTCTTGCGTGGGATACCCGTGGTGACAATGGGGTGTTCTATTGGTTCACTTGATGTATGTCTTGGCACTCAACTCGCGGATTCCCGAGGTGACATTGTGGTAATCTATGCATAGGGGTTGATGCACGTTTTCGTCCTTGTTTCTCTTGTAGGTATCTTGGGGCACTCTTTAAGGTTCTTTGTGTTGGATTGAATATTATGAATCTGAAGTTGTTTGATGCATATTGTATAATTGACCCACGGATACTTATGGTGACATTGGAGTATCTAGGTGACATTAGGGTTGATTTATATGTGTCATATGGTGCTATTTTACTATGAACTCTAGGGCTGTTTGTGACACTTATAGGAATAGCTTAATGGATTGATCGGAAAGAATAAATTTGAGGTGGTTTCGTACCCTACAAGCAATTTCATCTTATGTTCTCCGCGATAGGAACTTTGGAGTGAATTTTGTCGCACGTTGAGGGATTGCCATACGATCTAATTGTGTTATCATTGTTGAGAGAGCTTGCACTAGTGAAAGTATGAACCTCATGCCTTGTTTCCTAGCATTGCAATACCTTTTTCGCTCACTTTTGTTACTAGTTACCTTTCTGTTTTTATATTTTCAGATTACAAAAACCTATGTCTACCATCCATATTGCACTTGTATCACCATCTCTTCGCCGAACTAGTGCACCTATACAATTTACCATTGTATTGGGTGTGTTGGGGACACAAGAGACTCTTTGTTATTTGGTTGCAGGGTTGTTTGAGAGAGACCATCTTCATCCTACGCCTCCCACAGACTGATAAACCTTAGGCCATCCACTTGAGGGAAATTTTCTACTGTCCTAGAAAACTCTGCGCTTGGAGGCCCAACACGTGTCTACAAGAAGAAGGTTGCGTAGTAGACATCAAGCTTTTTTTCTGGTGCCGTTGCTGGGGAGGTGAGTTTTTGAAGGTATATCTTTAGATCTTGCAATTGAATCTTTTAGCTTCTTGTTTTATCTCTAGTTTAGTCTATAAAAGAAAACTACAAAAAATGGAATTGAGGTTGCCTCATATGCTTCATCTTTTTAATGTCTTTCGTGAAAATAATGGAAAGGAAAATTGTGCTCAAGTGCTAGAAGAAGTCAATAAAATATTTGGTACTAAATATTTGAATGATGAGCATGATTGCAATGTTGTTAGTATGAATTCTTTGAATATCCATAGTACTAATGATGATTGCACTAGTCATGATAAAAATGTTTCTTATAAGCATGCCAACTTTTGTGGAGTGCATAGATAATACGTCTCCAACGTATCTATAATTTATGAAGTATTCATGCTGTTATATTATTATTCTTGGATGTTTTACAATCATTTTATAGCAACTTTATATCATTTTTTGGGACTAACCTATTGTCCTAGTGCCCAGTGCTAGTTGCTGTTTTTGCTTGTTTTTTACATCGCAGGAAATCAATATCAAACGGAGTCCAAACACCGTGAAACTTTTTGTGGATTTTTATGGACCAGAAGACATCCATTGGGCTAGGTAGCACCTGGGGGGTGCCCCGAGCGGGGCACAACCCACCAGGGCGCGCCTGGGGACCCAGGCACGCCCAAGTGGGTTGTGCCCACCTCGGTGGCCTCCCGCACCCCGTCTTCTCCCTATAAATTGCCAAATATTCCAAAATCCTCGGGGGTAACCCTAGATCAGAAGTTCCTCCGCCGCAAGCCTCTGTAGCCACGAGAAACCAATCTAGACCCCGTTCCGGCACCCTGCCAGAGGGGGAAATCATCACCGGTGGCCATCTTCATCATCCCGGCGGCCACCACGATGAGGAGGGAGTAGTCCACCCTCGGGGCTGAGGGTTTGTACCAGTAGCTATGTGTTTAATCTCTCTCTGTCTATCTCTCTCTCTCTCTCTCGTGTTCTTGATATGTCACGATCTTGATATATCGCGGGCTTTCTTAATATAGTCGGATCATATGGTGTTTTCCCCTCTCTATCTTATTGTGATGAATTGAGTTTTCCCTTTGAGATTTCGTTTTATCGGATTGAATACTTTTATGGATTTGAGAGCACTTGATATATGTCTTGCATATGAATACCTGTGGTGACAATGGGGTATTATTTTGATTCACTTGATATATGTTTTGGCACTCAACTCGCGGATTCCTGAGGTGACATTAGGTAATCTACTCATAGGGGTTGATGCACGTTCTTGTCTTTGTTTCTCCGGTAGAAATCTTGGGGCATTCTTTGAGGTTCTTTGTGTTGGATTGAGTATTATGAATCTTAAATTATTTGGTGTTATTTTAGTATGAACTCTTGGATAGATCGATTGGAAAGAATAGCTTCGAGGTGGTTTCGTACCCTACAAACAATTTCTTATGTTCTCCGCTAGATAGGAACTTTGGGGTGATTCTTCGTTGCACGTTGAGGGATGATTATATGATCCAATTATATTAGCATTGTTGAGAGATTGCACTAGCGAAAGTACGGACCCTAGGCCTCATTTTCAAGCATTGCAATACCGTTTTTGTGCCCATTTACTATTTTCTACCTTGCTGTTTTTATTTATTCAGATTATAAAAAAAATATATTTCTACCATCCATATTACACTTTTATCACAATCTCTTCACCGAACTAGTGCACCTATACAAATTACCGTTGTATTTGGTGTGTTGGGCACACAAGAGACTCTTTATTATTTGGTTGTAGGGTTGTTTGAGAGAGACCATCTTCATCCTACACCTCCCACGGATTGATAAACCTTAGGTCATCCACTTGAGAGAAAATTGCTACTGTCCTACAAAACTCTGCGCTTGGAGGCCCAACACGAGTCTACAATAATAAAGTTGCATAGTAGACATCAAGCTCTTTTCTGGCACTGTTGTCGGGGAGGTGAGTGCATGAAGGTATATCTTTAGATCTTGCAATTAAATCTTTTAGTTTCTTGTTTTATCACTAGTTTGGTTATATAATAGAAAACTACATAAAAAATGGAATTGAGGCTACATCTTATTATTGATCATCTTTATAATATCTTTCTTTAAAATGATGGATCGGAAAATTGTGCTCAATTGTTAGAAGAAGAAGTCAATAAAATGTTTGGTACAAAATATTTGAATGATGAGCATGATTGCAATGTTGTTAGTATGAATTCTTTGAATATCCAAAATGCTAATGATTATTGGACTAGTCATGAGAAAAATGTTTCTTATAAGCATGACAATTTTTGTGGAGTGCATAAAGCTTGTGAAGATGTGCCTTATAGGGAAGATAACTTTTGTAAGAAGCACAAACTTGATAGAACCAATTCTTTGCTCAAAGTGATAGATGAATTCGCTACAAAATTATGTTTTCTTTGCCCTATTACTTGTGATCTTTGCAACAAAGTTTGCCACTGCTACCTCTTGAGCACTGCATTGGTTTTCCCATGAAGAGGAAAGGGTGATGCAGCAAAGTACCGTAAGTATTTCCCTCAGTTTTTGAGAACCAAGGTATCAATCCAGTAGGAGGCCACACGCAAGTCCCTCGTACCTACACAAATAAATAAGAACCTAGCAACCAACGCGATAAACGGGTTCTCTAATATTTTTGGTATTTTTATGATAAAGATTAAAAGTAAAGATTGCAAAATAAAAGGTAATAGAAATAGCTTGATGACGAAAGATTAATATAATGGAGAATAGACCCGGGGGCCATAGGTTTCACTAGTGGCTTCTCTCAAGATAGCATAAGTATTACGGTGGGTGAACAAATTACTGTCTAGAAATTGATAGAAAAGCGAATAATTATGAGAATATCTAGGGATGATCATTTATATAGGCATCACTTCCGTGACAAGTAGACTGACTCCTGCCTGAATCTACTACTATTACTCCACACATCGACCGCTATCAACATGCATCTACAGTATTAAGTTCATAAGAACAGAGTAACGCATTAGATAAGATGACATGATGTAGAGGGATAAACTCAAGCAATATGATATAAATCCCATCTTTTTATCCTTGATGGCAACAATACAATACATGTCGTTTCCCTTTCTGTCACTAGGATCAAGCACCGCAAGATTGAACCCAAAGCTAAGCACTTCTCCCATTGCAAGAAAGATCAATCTAGTAGGCCAAACCAAACTGATAATTCGAAGAGACTTGCAAAGATAACCAATCATACATAAAAGATTTCAGAGAAGAATCAAATATTGTTCATAGATAGACTTGATCATAAACCCACAATTCATCGGATCTCGACAAACACACCGCAAAAAGATTTACATCAAATAGATCTCCACGAAGATCGAGGAGAACTTTGTATTGAGATCCAAAGAGAGAGAAGAAGCCATCTAGCTAATACCTATGGACCCGAAGGTCTGAAGTGAACTACTCACACATCATCGGAGGGGCCATGGAGTAGATGTAGAGGCCCTCTGTGATTGATGCCCCCTCCGGCGGAGCTCCGGAAAAGGCCCCAAGATGGGATCTCTTGGGTACAGAAGGTTGCGGCGGTGGAAATAGGGTTTCGTGCTGCTCCTGGATGTTTTCGGGGTATATGAATATATATATAGGAGGAAGAAGTAGGTCAGTTGAGCCACGAGGGGGAGGGCACGCCTAGGGGGGTAGGTGCGCCCCCTGCCTCGTGGCCTCCTCGTTGGTTGCTTGACGTCCACTCCAAGTCCTCTGGATCATGTCTGTTCCAAAAATCACGCTCCCGAAGGTTTCATTCCGTTTGGACTCCGTTTGATATTCCTTTTCTACGAAAAATTGAAATAGGCAAAAAAACAACAATTTGCACTGGGCCTTGGGTTAATAGGTTAGTCCCAAAAATAATATAAAAGTGTATAATAAAACCCATTAAACATCCAAAACAGAATATATAATAGCATGTAACAATCAAAAATTATAGACACGTTGGAGACGTATCAAGCATCCCCAAGCTTAATTCCTGCTCGTCCTCGAGTAGTTAAATGATAAAAACAGAATTTTTGATGTGGAATGCTTTCTAGCATATTCTTCAATGTAATTTTCTCTATTGTGGCATGAATGTTTAGATCTGAAAGATTCAAGATAAAAGTTTAATGTTGACATAAAAATAATAATACTTCAAGCATGCTAACCAAGCAATTATGTCTTATCAAAATAACATAGCCAAAGAAAGCTTATCCCTACAAAATCATATAGTTTGGCCATGCTTCATTTTCGTCACACAAAATGCTCTCATCATGCACAACCCCGATGACAAGCCAAGCATTTGTTTCATACTTAGCCTTTTCAAACTCTTTCAACTTTTACGCAATATATGAGCGCGAGCCATGGACATAACACTATGGGTGGAATCGAATATGAAGATAAAAAGGGAGAAAGTCTAACATTGACGCGACTAATCAATGGGCTATGGAGATGCCCACTGATTGATGTCAATGCAAGGAGTAGGGATTGCCAGGCTACGGATGCACCAGAGCTATAAATATATGAAAGCTCATCAAAGAAACTAAGTGGGTGTGCATCCAACTTGCTTGCTCACGAAGACCTAGGGCATTTGAGGAAGCCCATCATTGGAATATACAAGCCAAGTTCTATAATGAAAAATTCCCACTAGTATATGAAAGTAAAAAAATAAGAGACTCTCCATCATGAAGATCATGGTGCTACTTTGAAGCACAAGTTTGGAAAAAGGATAGTAACATTGTCCCTTCTCCCTTTTTCTCTCATTTTTTATTTGGGCCTTCTTTTTTTATGGCCTCTTTTTTTATTTATTTTTCGTCCGGAGTCTCATCCCGACTTGTGGGGGAACCATAGTCTCCATCATCCTTTCCTCACATGGGACAATGCTCTAATGATGATCATCACACTTTTATTTACTTACAAATCAAGAATTACAACTCGATACTTAGAACAAAATATGACTTTGTGAATGCCTCCGGTGGTGTACAGGGATTGCGATGAATCAAGAGTGACATGTATGAAAAATTAAGCATGGTGGCTTTGCCACAAATATGATGTCAACTACATGATCATGCAAGGCAATATGACAATGATGATGCGTGTCATAATAAACGGAACGGTGGAAAGTTGCATGGCAATATATCTCAGAATGACTATGGAAATGCCATAATAGGTAGGTATGGTGGCTGTTTTGAGGAAGATATAAGGATGCTTATGTGTGATAGAGCATATCATATCACGGGGTTTGGATGCACTGGCGAAGTTTGCACCAAATCTCAAGGTGAGAAAGGGCAATGCACGGTACCGAAGAGGCTAGCAATGATGGAAGGGTGAGAGTGCGTATAATCCATGGACTCAACATTAGTCATAAAGAACTCACATACTTATTGCAAAAATCTACAAGTCATCAAAACCAAGCACTACGCGCATGCTCCTAGGGGAATAGATTGGTAGGAAAAGACCATCACTCGTCCCCAACCGCCACTCATAAGGAAAGCAATCAAATAACACCTCATGCTTCAAATTTGTCACACAACGTTTACCATATGTGCATGCTACGGGACTTGCAAACTTCAACACAAGTATTTCTTAATTTCACAATTACTCAACTAGCACACCTCTAATATTACCACCTTTATATCTCAAAACAACTATCAAGCATCCAACTTCTCTTAGTATTTAAAATTTATAACCAAAGCAAATTACCATGCTGTTCTAAAGGACTCTCAAAATAATATAAGTGAAGCATGAGAGATCAATTATTTCTATAAAATAATACCACCACCGTGCTCTGAAAGATATAAGTGAAGCACTAGAGCAAAATTATCTAGCTCAAAAGATACAAGTGAAGCACATAGAGTATTCTAATAAATTCCAATTCATGTGTGTCTCTCCCAAAAGGTGTGTACAGCAAGGATGATTGTGGTAAACTAAAAAGAAAATACTCAAATCATACAAGACGCTCCAAGCAAAACACATATCATGTGGTGAATAAAAATATAGCTCCAAGTAAAGTTACCGATGGACGAAGACGAAAGAGGGGATGCCTTCCGGGGAACCCCCAAGCTTAGGCTTTCGGTTATCCTTGGATTTCACCTTGGGTGCCTTGGTCATCCCCAAGCTTAGGCTCTTGCCACTCTTTGTTCCATAATCCATCAAATCTTTACCCAAAACTTGAAAACTTCACAACACAAAACTTAACAGAAAATCTCATGAGCTCCGTTAGTAAAAGAAAACAAACCACCACTTAAGTTACTGTAATTAACTCATTATTTATTTATATTGGTGTTAAAACTACTGTATTCCAACTTTTCTGTGGTTCATAAACTCTATTACTAGCCATAGATTCATCAAAATAAGCAAACAACACACGAAAAATAGAATCTGTCAAAAACAGAACAGTCTGTAGTAATCTGTAGGTTTAGAATACTTCTAGAACCCCCAAAAAATAAATTGATGGACGTGAGGAATTTATCTATTAATCATCTTCAAAAAGAATTAACTAAATAGCACTCTCCAGTAAAAAATGGCAGCAAATCTCGTGAGCGCTAAAGTTTCTGTTTTTTACAGCAAGATCACAAAGACTTTCCCCAAGTCTTCCCAAAGGTTCTACTTGGAACAAACACTAATTAAAAGCATAAAACCACATCTAAAAAGAGGCTAGATGAATTATTTATTACTAAAAATAGTCAAAAAGCAAGAAACAAAAATAAAATTGGGTTGCCTCCCAACAAGCGCTATCGTTGAACGCCCCTAGCTAGGCATAAAAGCAATGATAGATCTAGGTATTATCATCTTTGGTATGCAATTATTCAATAGAACACTTATAACCCTTAGGATTTTCCTTATTTCTATTAATGATTAAACTCCTAGGCAATAAATCAATAAAATCATTTGTAGCAAAAGGTTCCTTAATGATAGCGAGAAAGTTGGGGTGAACACTTATGGATTTGAGATCCGCATTTTCCCTACTAGAAGTTTCACCCTTATTTTTAGGGACATACATTAATTTGGCAAATTTGGTAGGAGGATTTGAAGTATTCCTTACGGCAGAAAAAAGTGGACCCTAAGTTGGTAATAATACCCTCAAGTTTATCAATTCTAGTAGAATCTTGGTCTATTTTTTTTCATTAACTACGAGTTACTTTTCTTTAAAACTTTTCAGAGTAACTCCTACCTTAGATCCATATTGGGTAATTTTGTTGTGGATCTTTTTATCCAAATTCTCAATCAATTCCACAGTGGCAACTTTATTTTCAATAATTTCGAGCCTTTGCATAACATGTTCCAAAGTTAACATAGTTCCATTAACCAAGAGAGGTGGTGTGACAAACAAATCTATCATAGCATTATAAGAATCAAAAGTATGCCTACCCAAGAAATTTCCTCCGGTAATGGCATCAAGAATATATCTATTCCAAGGAGTGATGCCTACATAAAAATTGCGAAGAAGAATGGAAGTAGATTGCTTCCTAGTAGATCTATTTTGCGCATTGCAAATTCTGTTCCAAGCATCTTTTAGGTTTTCTCCCTCCCTTTGTTTAAAATTAAGGACTTCATTCTCGGGAGATAAAGGAGTGGATAAAAGACTAGCCATGACAACACATGGGATACAAGAGGCAAGCGAAAGAAAAAGCGAACAGAAAGAGAGCGAATAAAACGGCAAGGGTGAAGTGGGGGAGAGGAAAACGAGAGGCAAATGGCAAATAATGTAAATGCGAGGGATAAGAGTTTGTGATGGGTATTTGGTATGTCTTGACTTGTGCGTAGACTCCCTGGCAACGGTGCCAGAAATCATTCTTGCTACCTCTTGAGCACTGCGTTGGTTTTCCCTTGAAGAGGAAAGGGTGATGCAGCAAAGTAGCGTAAGTATTTACCTCAGTTTTTGAGAACCAAGGTATCAATCCAGTAGGAGGCCACACGCAAGTCTCTTGTACCTACACAAACAAATAAGAACCTCGCAACCAACGCGATAAAGGGGTTGTCAATCCCTTCACGGTCACTTACGAGAGTGAGATCTGATAGGGATGATAAGATAATATTTTTGGTATTTTTATGATAAAAATTAAAAGTAAAGTTTGCAAAATAAAAGGTAATAGAAATAGCTTGTTGACGGAAGATTAATATAATGGAGAATAGACCCGGCGGCCATAGGTTTCACTAGTGGCTTCTCTCAAGATAGCATAAGTATTACAGTGGGTGAACAAATTACTATTGAGCAATTGATAGAAACGTGAATAATTATGAGAATATCTAGGCATGATCATGTATATAGGCATCACGTCCGTGACAAGTAGACCGACTCCTGCCTGCATCTACTACTATTACTCCACACATCGACCGCTATCCAGCATGCATCTACAGTATTAAGTTCATAAGAACAGAGTAACACATTAGGTAAGATGACATGATGTACAGGGATAAACTCAAGCAATATGATATAAACCCCATCTTTTTATCCTCGATGGCAACAATACAATACGTGTCGTTTCCCTTTCTGTCACTGGGATCGAGCACCGCAAGATTGAACCCAAAGCTAAGCACTTCTCCCATTGCAAGAAAGATCAATCTAGTAGGCCAAACCAAACTGATAATTCTAAGAGACTTGCAAAGATAACCAATCATACATAAAATATTTCAGAGAAGAATCAAATATTGTTCATAGATAGACTTGATGATAAACCCACAATTCATCGGATCTCGACAAACAAACCGGAAAAAGAGTTACATCAAATAGAGCTCCAAGAAGATCGAGGAGAACTTTGTATTGAGATCCAAAGAGAGAGAAGAAGCCATCTAGCTAATAGCTATGGACCTGAAGGTCTAAAGTAAACTACTCACACATCATTGGAGGGGCCATGGAGTTTATGTAGAGGCCCTCCGTGATCGATGCCCCCTCTGGCGGAGCTCCGGAAAAGGCCCCAAGATGGGATCTCTTGGGTACAGAAGGTTGTGGCGGTGGAAATAGGGTTTCGTGCTGCTCCTAGATGTTTTTGGGGTATATGAATATATATATATATATAGGAGGAAGAAGTAGGTTGGTTGAGCCACTAGGGGCCCACGAGGGGGAGGGCGCGCCTAGGGGGGTAGGCGCGCCCCCTGCCTCATGGTCTCCTCATTGGTTGCTTGACGTCCACTCCTAGTCCTCTGGATCATGTTTGTTCCAAAAATCACGCTCCCGAAGGCTTCATTCCGTTTGGACTCCGTTTGATATTCCTTTTTTGCGAAACACTAAAATAGGCAAAAAAACAACAATTTGCACTGGGCCTTGGGTTAATAGGTTAGTCCCAAAAATAATATAAAAGTGTATAATAAAGCCCATTAAAAATACAAAATAGAATATATAATATCATGGAACAATCAAAACTTATAGATACGTTGGAGACATATCAGTCACCTTAATTTCCAATGCATGTTGTTTAATGATCGAATCGTGTCCAAATATTGCAATAACTTGATCACCCTTGAACTTTATAATGAGCTTTGTCTATTTTTGGGGAGTGAAGAATTGACATATAAAAAATATTTGGTTTGAAGTATTCATTCTCACGGATGACACTGAAACTAAACTAAAAAATATCTATATGTTTTGCATGGTAAATTGCAATGAGAATGCTTATATTGCCAACTACAGAAAGATGGGAAAACCAATAGAATATAAAAGGAATACTAATGAAAGGGTAAAGATTTATACTTTCCCTCCTATTGTCTCTCATGATGAAATAGGTAACAAGGAGGAGCTTCCTATCCAATTAATCTCTTCAACAAGAAGCTTGAAAAAATTAATTAAACCCACACATGATGTGGTGAAGAAGAAGAAAGAATAGAGGTAAAAAGGTATCTCTCCCAAATAGTGTTGCTCCTATTATTGTTGTGCCTCATGAAAATGCATCAAAAATAATTGTGGAAGATGATTAACTTGATGATGATATTGCTTCTATGTCTTATGGCACAATTGTAGGATCAAAAGTATGTCTAGAGGGGGGCTGATTAGACTACTTGACCAAATAAAAATCTAGCCTTTTCACACTTTTAAGTCTTGGCAGATTTTAGCAACTTATCACAAGTCAAGTAATCAACCTACACATACAAAACTAAGAGTGTAGCAACGGAATGTAAATCATTGCATATGAAGGTAAAGGGAGGAGTTTGGAGGGAGCAAACGCAATGTAGACACGGAGATTTTTGGCATGGTTCTGATAGGTGGTGCTATCGTACATCCACATTGATGGAGACTTCAACACACGAAGGGTAACGGCTGCACGAGTCCACGGAGGGCTCCACCCACGAAGGGTCCATGAATAAGCAACCTTGTCTATCCCACCATGGCCATCACCCACGAAGGACTTGCCTCACTTGGGTAGATCTTCACGAAGTAGGCGATCTCCTTGCCCTTACAAACTCCTTGGTTCAACTCCACAATCTTGACGGAGGCTCCCAAGTAACACCTAACCAATCTAGGAGACACCACTCTCCAAAAGGTAATAGATGGTGTGTTGATGATGAACTCCTTGCTCTTGTGCTTCAAATGATAGTATCCCCAACACTCAACTCTCTCTCTCTCTCACACAGATTTGGATTTGGTGGAAAGATGATTTGAGTGGAAAGCAACTTAGGAAGGCTAGAGATCAAGATTCTTTTGCTTGGATAGGAATGTCTTGGTCTCAACACATGAGTAGGTGGTTCTCTCTCAGAAAATGGATGGTAGAAGTGTAGGCAGTTCTGATTGCTCTCTCCATGAGTGGAGGGAGGATGGAGGGGTATATATAGCCTCCACACAAAACCTACGTTACACACAATTTACCAAACTCGGTGAGACTGAATACTCAAACTCGGTCAGACTGATTCAGTTCAAAATGTGAATGTTAGGCTTTTCAGTGGGACCGACATGTGAACTCAGTGGGACCGATTTCATTAGGGTTAGGGCATAACATAATCTCGGTGAAACCAATCACATAAACTCGGTGAGACCGATTTTTGTAATAGGCAAACAGAGAGTTGGTTAGGCAAACTCGGTGGGACTGATCGCTCATTTCGGTGAGACCGAAACATTACGAAAATGAAACAGAGAGTTTGGATTGTGAACTCGGTGGGACCGATCACTCATCTCAGTTAGACCGAAACGTTACAAAGGGAAACAAAGAGTTTGCAATCCCATCTTGGTGAGACTGAGATCCCTATTGGTTAGACCAAACTGATTAGGGTTTCTAGCTATGGCTATGTCAAATGAACTCGGTGGCACCAGATAGATCAAATCGGTGGGGCCGAGTTTGACTTTTGATTTGGGACAAATGTGGATATGAGAAAGTGTTTGAGGGATTTTGGAGCATATCACTAAGCATTTTGAGCAAGCAAGCCATTAAGAAACACCTCATCCCCTTTTAATAGTATTGGCTTTTCTATGGACTCAATGTGATCTTGTATCACTAAAATGAAAATGTAGAGTGTTGAGCTTTTTGCCAATATGCGTCCTTAGCATTTTGAGGGGTCCACATTCCTAGTCCATGCCATGCCAATCACTGAACTTTCTGAAATGATCATCTTGAAAGAGCATTAGTTCAATGAGCTATATGTTGTTAGGAATTACCAAAACCACCCAGGGATAGTTGCACTTTTAATCTCCCCCTTTTTGGTAATTGATGACAACATATAGATCAAAGCTTCGACAAATAATAATATTGAAATACATCATCGCTTTGAGAAGTATGTGATAAGCAAGAGCCCCCCCTAAATTTGTACATTATTTAAAATTTGCTTTGCAAATGCACAATCGATTAAGATCATGGGTTACTCTTCCATGTCACATACATCTTGGTGGAGCGCTCAAAATGGTAGAATATGAAATATGCACTCATCACCAAGGCAAAGTGAATGATGATACAAAAGAGATAAATAATTGCATCATACAAGCATAATCATTAAGGTATGATATGATCAAACACATGATCACGCAAGTATCTCACACACATAAATAGAGAGTATCATCCAAGCAAGCACTCAAATAAGTATCAGCCAAATAGCAAAGAAGGCAAAAAGAAGCAAAGCTCTCTCTCTCAGCCTATGATCTATACACTTTCTCCCCCTTTGGCAACAAGTTACCAAAAAGCTCAAAAATGCATAGTGATACTCGTCTCTCTACACTACAAAAAATACACTTCCGTGATGATACGTGTTTGTCATAGTAGGTCGCGTTTTTTGTCATGCATGTACATCCATGATGATTTTATGACAGAATCAATATAGTCATACCTATGCTGTTGTAGAAGTGTTCCATGACATTACCAAAATTATTATCACGGAAGTGTCCACTTCCATGATGATAAATCGCGCCTCACAGAAGTGCTTTCGCCAAGGGTGACCGACACATGGCATCCACCATAACGGAACGTCGTTAACCTATCGGTCTGGTTTTGGATCCGATAACCCGTTAACAGCCGGGACCAATGGGAAATTTCCACATGTAAAATTCTGATTGGCCAGAGGGAACACCTGTCAGCTTGTCAGTGGGCCACATGTCACCCGTACATTGGAGGAGACATGCCTATGATACGTCGACACGTGGCTGGGCCCAACAGAGGCCTATAAGGTTAAAAAGGCCGGCCCAGTCAAAGCCCCATAGTACTGTTGGAAATATGCCCTAGAGGCAATAATAAATTGATTATTATTATATTTCCTTGTTCATGATAATCGTTTATTATCCATGCTAGAATTATATTGATAGGAAACTCAGATACATGTGTGGATACATAGACAACACCATGTCCCTAGTAAGCCTCTAGTTGACTAGCTCGTTGATCAATAGATGGTTACGGTTTCCTGACCATGGACATAGGATGTCGTTGATAACGGGATCACATCATTAGGAGAATGATGTGATGGACAAGACCCAATCCTAAGCCTAGCACAAAGATCGTGTAGTTCGTATGCTAAAGCTTTTCTAATGTCAAGTATCATTTCCTTAGACCATGAGATTGTGCAATTCCCGGATACCGTAGGAGTGCTTTGGGTGTGCCAAACATCACAACGTAACTGGGTGGCTATAAAGGTACACTACGGGTATCTCCGAAAGTGTCTGTTGGGTTGGCACGAATCGAGACTGGGATTTGTCACTCCGTGTGACGGAGAGGTATCTCTGGGCCCACTCGGTAGGACATCATCATAATGTGCACAATGTGATCAAGGAGTTGATCACGGGATGATGTGTTACGGAACGAGTAAAGAGACTTGCCGGTAACAAGATTGAACAAGGTATCGGGATACCGACGATCTAATCTCGGGCAAGTGTCGTACCGATAGACAAAGGGAATTGTATACGGGATTGATTAAGTCCTTGACATCGTGGTTCATCCGATGAGATCATCGTGGAACATGTGGGAGCCAACATGGGTATCCAGATCCCGCTGTTGGTTATTGACCAGAGAATGTCTCGGTCATGTTTGCATGGTTCCCGAACCCGTAGGGTCTACACACTTAAGGTTCGATGACGCTAGGGTTATAAAGGAAGTTTGTATGTGGTTACCGAATGTTGTTCGAAGTCCCGAATGAGATCCCGGACATCACGAGGAGTTTCGGAATGGTCCGGAGGTAAAGATTTATATATGGGAAGTCCTGTTTTGGTCACCGGAAAAGTTTCGGGTTTTATCGGTAACGTACCGGGACCACCGGGAGGGTCCCGGGGGTCCACCAAGTGGGGCCAGCAGCCCCGGAGGGCTTCATGGGCCAAGTGTGGAAGGGGACCAGCCCCAGGTGGGCTGGTGCGCCCCCCCACAAGGGCCCAAGGCGCAAGGGAGAGGAGAAGGGGGAAAACCCTAGGGCAGATGGGCCCTAAGGCCCATCCTAGTGCACCTCCCTCTCCCCCTCCCCTTGGCCGCCCCCTAGATGGGATCTAGGGGCTGCCGCCACCCCTAGGGAGGGAACCCTAGGTGGGGGCGCAGCCCCTCCCCTTCCCCTATATATACTTGAGGTTTGGGCTGCCCATTACACACGATTCGATCTCTCCCTGTTGGTGCAGCCCTCCCTCTCTTTCTCGTCATATCTTGCGGTGCTTGGCGAAGCCCTGCTGGGGTACCACGCTCCTCCACCACCACCACGCCGTTGTGCTGCTGCTGGATGGAGTCTTCCTCAACCTCTCCCTCTCTCCTTGCTGGATCAAGGCATGGGAGACGTCGTCGGGCTGTACGTGTGTTGAACGCGGAGGTGCCGTCCGTTCGGCACTAGGATCTCCGGTGATTTGGATCACGACGAGTATGACTCCTTCAACCCCGTTGTCTTGAACGCTTCCGCTTAGCGATCTACAAGGGTATGTAGATGCACTCTCCTTCCCTTCGTTGCTGGTCTCTCCATAGATAGATCTTGGTGACACGTAGGAAAATTTTGAATTTCTGCTACGTTCCCCAACAGTGGTATCAGAGCTAGGTCTATTGCGTAGATTCTATGCATGAGTAGAACACAAAGTAGTTGTGGGCATTGATTTTGTTCAATATGCTTACCTTTACTAATCCAATCTTGATTCGGCGGCATTGTGGGATGAAGCGGCCCGGACCAACCTTACACGTACGCTTACGTGAGACCGGTTCCACCGACTGACATGCACTAGTTGCATAAGGTGGCTGGCGGGTGTCTGTCTCTCCCACTTTAGTCGGAACGGATTCGATGAAAAGGGTCCTTATGAAGGGTAAATAGCAATTGGCATATCACGTTGTGGTCTTTGCGTAGGTAAGAAATGTTCTTGCTAGAAACCCATAGCAGCCACGTAAAACATGCAAACAACAATTAGAGGACATCTAACTTGTTTTTGCAGGGTATGCTATGTGATGTGATATGGCCAAAGGATGTGATGGATGATATATGTGATGTATGAGATGATCATGTTCTTGTAATAGGAATCACGACTTGCATGTCGATGAGTATGACAACCGGCAGGAGCCATAGGAGTTGTCTTAATTTATTTATGACCCGCGTGTCAACATAAACGTCATGTAATTACTTTACTTTATTGCTAACCGTTAGCTGTAGTAGTAGAAGTAATAGTTGACGAGACAACTTCAAGAAGACACGATGATGGAGATCATGGTGTCATGCCGGTGACAAGATGATCATGGAGCCCCAAGATGGAGATCAAAGGAGCTATATGATATTGGCCATATCATGTCACTATTATTTGATTGCATGTGATGTTTATCATGTGTATACATCTTATTTGCTTAGAACGACGATAGTAAATAAGATGATCCCTCATTACAATTTCAAGAATGTGTTCCTCCCCTAACTGTGCACCGTTGCTAAAGTTCATCGTTTCGAAGCACCACGTGATGATCGGGTGTATAGATCCTTACGTTCAAATACAACGGGTGTAAGACAGCATTACACATGCAAAACACTTAGGTTAACTTGACGAGCCTAGCATGTACAGACATGGCCTCGGAACACAGAAGACTGAAAGGTCGAGCATGAGTCGTATGGTAGATACGATCAACATGAAGATGTTCACCGACGTTGACTAGTCCGTCTCACGTGATGATCGGACACGGCCTAGTTGACTCGGATCATGTAATCACTTAGATGACTAGAGGGATGTCTATCTGAGTGGGAGGTCATAAGATGAACTTAATTATCCTGAACATAGTCAAAAGGTCTTCGCAAATTATGTCGTAGCTCGCGCTTTAGTTTAGATATGTTCCTAGAGAAAATTTAGTTGAAAGTTGATAGTAGCAATTATGCGGACTAGGTCCGTAAACTAAGGATTGTCCTCATTGCTTCTTAGAAGGCTTATGTCCTTAATACACCGCTCAGTGTGCTGAACCTCAAACGTCGTCTGTGGATGTTGCGAACATCTGACATACACATTTTGATAACTACGTGATAGTTCAGTTAAACGGTTTAGAGTTGAGGCACCGAAGACGTTTTGAAACATCACGAAACATATGAGATGTTTCGATGCTGAAATTGGGATTTCAGGCTTGTGCCCACATCAAGAGGTATAAGACCTCCGACGATTTTCTTAACCTACAAACTAAGGGAGAAAAGCTCAATTGTTGAACTTGTGCTTAGATTGTCTGAGTACAACAATTGCTTGAATCGAGTGGGAGTTGATCTTCCAGATGAGATAGTGATGTTTCTCCGAAGTCATTACCACCAAGCTACTAGAGCTTCCTGATGAACTGTAATATATCAGGGACATATATGATGATCCTTGAGATATTCGCGATGTTCGACACCAAAGTAGAAATCAAGAAGGAGCATCAATTGTTGATGGTTGGTGAAACCACTAGTTTCAAGAAGGGCAAGGGCAAAAAAGGATGCTTCATGAAACGGCAAATCAGCTGCTGCTCTAATGAAGAAACCCAAAGTTGAACCCAAACCCGAGACTAAGTGCTTCTGTAATAAGGGGAACAGCCACTGGAGCAGAATTACCCTAGATACTTGGTAGATGAGAAGGCTGGCAAGGTCGATTGGATATACATTGTGTTGATGTGTACTTTACTAGTACTCCTAGCAGCACCAGGGTATTAGATACCGGTTCGGTTACTAAGTGTTAGTAACTCGAAACAAAAGCTACGGAATAAACGGAGACTAGATAAAGGTGAGATGACGATATGTGTTGGAAGTATTTCCAAGGTTGATCAAACATCGCACGCTCCCTCTACCATCGAGATTGGTGTTAAACCTAAATAATGGTTATTTGGTGTTTGCGTTGAGCATAGACATGATTGGATTATGCCTATCGCAATACGGTTGTTCATTTAAGGAGAATAATCGTTACTCTGTTTATTTGAATAATACCTTCAATGGTCTTACGCCTAAAATGAATGGTTTATTGAATCTTGATCGTAGTGATACACATGTTCATGCCAAAAGATATAAGATAGTAATGATAGTACCACCTACTTGTGGCACTGCCACGTAAGTCATATCGGTATAAAACGCATGAAGAAGCTCCATGTTGATGGATCTTTGGGCTCACTCATTTTTGAAAAGTTTGAGACATGCGAACCATGTCTATTGGTGTATATGCATGAAGAAACTCCATGCAAATGGACCGTTTGAACTCACTTGATCTTGAATCACTCGAGACATGCAAATCATACCACATGGGCAAGATGACTGAAATCCTCGGTTTCAGTAAAATGGAACTAGAAAGCAACTTGTTGGAAGAAATACATTTTGATGTGTGCAGTCCAATGAGTGCTGAGGCATGTAGTGGATATCGTTATGTTCTTACTTCACAAATGATTTGAGTAGATGTTGAGTACATTTACTTGATGAATCACGAGCCTGAATTATTGAAAGCTTCAAGTAATTTCAGGGTGAAGTTGAAAGATCGTCGTAACAAGAGGATAAAAGATCTATGATATGATCATAGAGATGAATATCTGAATTACGAGTTCGGCACAGAATTAAGACATTGCGGAAATCGTTTCACAACTAATACAGCCAGGAACACCATAGTGTGATGGTGTGTCCGAACATCATAACTGCACCCTATTAGATATGATGCATACCATGATGTCTCTTATCGAATTACCACGATAGTTTATGGGTTAGGCATTAGAGACAACCACATTCACTTTAAATAGGGCACCACGTAATTCCGATGATATGACACCGTATGAACTATGGTTTAGAGAAACCTAAGCTATCATTTCTTAAAAGTTTGGGGCTGCGACGCTTATGTGAAAAAGTTTCAGGCTGATAAGCTCGAACCCAAAGCGGATAAATGCATCTTCATAGGACACCCGAAACAGTTTGGTATACCTCCTGTCTCAGATCCGAAAACAATAAGGGATTGTTTCTAGAATCGGGTCCTTTCTCGAGGAAAAGTTTCTCTCGAAAGAATTGAGTGGGAGGATGGTGGAGACTTGATAAGGTTATTGAACCGTCTCTTCAACTAGTGTGTGGTAGGGCACAGGAAGTTGTTCCTGTGGCACCTACACCAATTGAAGTGGAAGCTTATGATAGTGATCATGAAACTTCGGATCAAGCCACTACCAAACCTCGTGGGATGACAAGGATGCGTAATACTTCAGAGTGGTACGTAATCCTGTCTTGGAAGTCATGTTGCTAGACAACAATGAACCTACGAGCTATGGAGAAGCGATGGTGGTCCTGGATTCCGATAAATGGCTCGAGGCCATAAAATCCGAGAGAGGATCCATGTATGAAAACAAAGTGTAGACTTTGGCAGAATGACACGATGGTCGTAAGGCTATTGAGTACAGATGGATTTTAAAAGGAAGACGGACAATGATGGTAAATGTCACCATTAAGAAAGCTCGACTTGTCGTTAAGAAGTTTCCCGACAACTTCAAGTAGTTGACTACGGTGAGACTTTCTCACTCGTAGCGATGCTAAGAGTCTGTTGAAATTATATTAGCGATTACTGCATTATTTATGAAATCTTGCAGATAGGATGTCAAAACATTGTTTCCTCGACGATTTTCTTGAGGAAAGGTTGTATGTGATACAACCGGAAGGTTTTGTCAATCCTGAAAGATGCTGATAAGTATGCAAAGCTCCAGCAATCCTTCTGAGGACTGGAGTAAGCATCTCGGAGTTGGAATGTATGCTTTGATGATGATCAAAGATTTTGGGTTTATACAAAGTTTATGAGAAACTTGTATTTCCAAAGAAGTGAGTATATGTTGTTGACATATTGTTGATCAGAAATGACGTAGAATTTCTGGAAAGCATATAGGGTTATTTGGAAAGTGTTTTTCAATGGAAAGCCTGGATTAAGCTACTTGAACATTGAGCATCAAGATCTATAAGGATAGATCAAAACGCTTAATAGTACTTTCAAATGAGCACATACCTTGACATGATCTTGAAGGTGTTCAAGATGGACCAGTCAAAGAAGGAGTTCTTGCCTGAGTTGTAAGGTATGAAGTTAAGACTTAAAGCTCGACCACGGTAGAAGAAAGAGGAAGGACGAAGGTCGTCCCCTATGCTTTTGTCATAGGCTCTCTACAGTATGCTATGCTGTGTACCGCACCTGAAGTGTGCCTTGCCATGAGTCAGTCAAGGGGTACAAGAGTGATCCAAGAATGGATCACAGGACAGCGGTCAAAGTTATCCTTAGTAACTAGTGGGACTAAGGAATTTTCTCGATTATGGAGGTGGTAAAAGAGTTCGTCGTAAAGGGTTACGTCGATGCAAGCTTAACACCTATCCGGATAGCTCTGAGTAGAGATACCGGATACGTATAATGGAGCAACAATTTAGAATAGCTCCAAGTAGAACAGTTATTTGGAATAGCTCCAAATAGAAGGGTAGCTACATCTAGGAGATGACATAGAGATTTGTAAGCACACGGATCTGAAAGGTTCAGACCCGTTGACTATAAACCTCTCTCACAAGCAACATGATCAAACCCAGAACTCATTGAGTGTTAATCACATAGTGATGTGAACTAGATTATTGACTCTAGTAAACTCTTTGGGTGTTGTCACATGGCGATGTGACCTGTGAGTGTTAATCACATGGCGATGTGAACTAGATTATTGACTCTAGTGCAAGTGGGAGACTGTTGGAAATATGCCCTAGAGGCAATAATAAATTAGTTATTATTATATTTCCTTGTTCATGATAATCGTTTATTATCCATGCTAGAATTGTATTGATAGGAAACTCAGATACATGTGTGGATACATAGACAACACCATGTCCCTAGTAAGCCTCTAGTTGACTAGCTCGTTGATCAATAGATGGTTACGGTTTCCTGACCATGGACATTGGATGTCGTTGATAACGGGATCACATCATTAGGAGAATGATGTGATGGACAAGACCCAATCCTAAGCCTATAGCTCAAGATCGTGTAGTTCGTATGCTAAAGCTTTTCTAATGTCAAGTATCATTTCCTTAGACCATGGAGATTGTGCAACTCCCGGATACCGTAGGAGTGCTTTGGGTGTGCCAAACGTCACAACGTAACTGGGTGGCTATAAAGGTACACTACGGGTATCTCCGAAAGTGTCTGTTGGGTTGGCACGAATCGAGACTGGGATTTGTCACTCCGTGTGACGGAGAGGTATCTCTGGGCCCACTCGGTAGGACATCATCATAATGTGCACAATGTGATCAAGGAGTTGATCACGGGATGATGTGTTACGGAACGAGTAAAGAGACTTGCCGGTAACGAGATTGAACAAGGTATCGGGATACCGACGATCGAATCTCGGGCAACGTACCGATAGACAAAGGGAATTGTATACGGGATTGATTAAGTCCTTGACATCGTGGTTCATCCGATGAGATCATCATGGAACATGTGGGAGCCAACATGGGTATCCAGATCCCGCTGTTGGTTATTGACCGGAACGTTCGGTCATGTCTGCATGTCTCCCGAACCCGTAGGGTCTACACACTTAAGGTTCGATGACGCTAGGGTTATAAAGGAAGTTTGTATGTGGTTACCGAATGTTGTTCGGAGTCCCGGATGAGATCCCGGACGTCACGAGGAGTTCCGGAATGGTCCGGAGGTAAAGATTTATATATAGGAAGCTATTTCGGCCATCGGGACAAGTTTCGGGGTCATCGGTATTGTACCGGGACCACCGGAAGGGTCCCGAGGGCCCACCGGGTGGGGCCACCTATCCCGGAGGGCCATGGGCCTGAAGTGGGAAAGGGATCCAGCCCAAAGTGGGCTGGGGCGCCACTTTCCCCTAGGGCCCATGCGCCTAGTGTGGGGAAACCCTAAAGGAAGAGTCCTAGGAGGGGAAGGCACCTCCTAGGTGCCTTGGGGGGGAGGGAATCCTCCCTCGGCCGCCACCCCTTTCCCATCTAGGGCTGCCGCCCCCTAGGGGTGGGAACCCTAGAGGGGGCGCACCCTCCTCCCTCTCCCCTATATATAGTGAGGCCTGGGGCTGCCCATAACACGCGATTTGATCTCTCTCATTGGTGCAGCCCTCTCTCTCTATCTCCTCTCCAGCCCTGCAGGATTGCCACGCTCCTCCATCACCACCACGCCGTTGTGCTGCTGCTGGATGGAGTCTTCCTCAACCTCTCCCTCTCTCCTTGCTAGATCAAGGCATGGGAGACATCGTCGGGCTGTACATGTGTTGAACGTGGAGGTGCCTGTTAAAGGCGTGTCGCATAATTTTGCCCATTGATGTCTGTACTAAGCTTTCGACCTCTTAAAGGCCCATGATATTAGTGGGCCAACTAAGGCCCGAGATATGTTTCAGCCTGGTAACTGCCCGTGATATAACTAGGCCCAAAAAGGCCCGCTCTACATTTCAGCCTCCTGAAGGCCCGTCGACGACTAGTGAAAATTGAGGCCCAACATGCATTTCGGCCTGCTAAAGGCCCATGGTTTCATCTGGGCCGTAACAGGCCAGCACTATATTCAGCCTGTTAATGGCCCAACGCTACCTAGGCCAAACTAAGTGCCGGGTCCACAAAAGACCCAACTAAAATATAGGCCGGTGTAGGTTGTGGGCCTCGCGCAAAGTGTGAAGGCCCCAATCATTCGGGCCCAAGAAAGATGCAGGACGGCCCAATTGTGGCCTGCTAAAAACTAGGCCCGTTAGAGGCGAATGTTTCGGCCCGGTCGACTACATCTGGTTTTTTTCAGATAGCGAATGATGGCAGTAACTAGTAGGAATTAAGAACAAACCTACTCTATACAATAAAGAAATTACGGCATAGTAACTAAGAATAAACCTACACTATACAATAAAGATTTATGGTGTATTACATCCACTGGGCATCGAAGTTCTCCACCAGTGATTATAAAGCGCAACGAAGAAGCATATTACAAAAACTGGGCACCATTGCAGCGTAACAAAATAATACTGAACCGAGACCACTTCCAAGACAGTTCAAGAAAGGTTAGCCTTGCGCGGGAACTGCTGCGCAAGCTGCTGAGCAAGGTTGTGAGACCGGCCTAGCATGTCGGTCATAGCTTCTAGGTGTAGCTGTTTAGCGATGCGGTTCTCATTGGTGTTCTCCGCAATCTTTCTTAGAGATAGGACTTCAAGTCGAAGTTGAGTTGCAGAATGCCTTTCTGCTAGAACTTGGGACTAAAGAAGTCGAACTGATTCAGACAACGAATTCTGTGAGCTTGTCTGACTGCTAGTCTCAAGTAACTTGAACACTGCATCAAGACAAGACTTTGGGGTTGTCTCGCTATCTTCAAGATGTTTTGCCTTCTTTGCTGCAATATATGTTGGGTTTGTCTCACAGCCTTCAGCAGACTTGTGCATGCCATTAGGCATATCACCCTGAAACAAAGCAGAGAGATGGCAGGGTTTGCACGTGTATAAACAAAGATGATAACTGTGCTGTCAATTCCATCCAATTTCAAATTAGAAAATAAAGAGTAAGTTCAAAATATCAATAGCATAATTTGGCATTGTTCATAATGCGGGGAGCTTCACCACACTGCTGGATTACCATGTCAACATAATAAGCATAGATGAAGGGAAAAGAAAATCATTGTATCTATTTTGGTTAATGTGCATGGCATGTTGTTCATATCATCAGCCACATCAGTAAGATAAAACAGGAGATGACAAGGTGCAAACGTGGGCTGCTTCACCACACACTGGATTATAGATCCACAAACACAAGCATACATATAGGGAGTATTGAGTAATGTGCATGGTATGAATAAGGAATTTGGTTTTACAAGTAAAACTTAGAACTTACGGTTCTTGCGAACATGCATTTTGGTAGAAACAGCAAACTAAACAGTAGTAAACGATAGGGAATATGAGCAAAGTAAACAGCAGTTGAGGATAAAGGCTTTAGAAGGACTGACTTACATTAACAATTAACACCGGCTTTATAATGCCCTTCTCCATGTCAAGGGAAGGATAACTCAAGAATTTCAACACATAAGCTTCTTCATAAGCATTGCCTGTACTCTACATTTTGTAGAGAGTAATTATAGATATGTAATGTTTTAAATAGTGAGCTATGGCATTTAGCAGCGACCCTTAAAAACAACTATAGCTGGGCTATAGCGGAGCTATAGAGGTAAATTGTACATGAAATCATTTAGTGGCAACACCCTCAAACAGCTATAGCGGGGCTATAGCCGGCTATTTAAAACTATAATACAGGAAGGGATAGAGGATAATGAAGATAAGATGCATATTGATGCTACATAATCAATTACCAATCCGTGGAAGTACAAGCGTTACATGACAAAATGTACTGACAAGAGCAATGGGCTACACTTCTGCACTAACATTGTCTGTGTATTCTACTTTTTGGTAAGATTAAATATAGATCTGATATTTTTTAGTAAATGGTGGGCGAGGGAGATAAGACACAGAATGCTACACAATGAACCAATCCCTCTTCCCATAATACAAGAGTCTTTTGAACACTGATGTACTGTACAAAACGTTCTTATATTATGGGACGGAGGAAGTAGCTGTTAATGTAAGTACAGTGATAGACAACATTCAATCCTTACAAGAGGACTGCAGAGCTAAACCTCTTCAAAAGCATTGGGTTGATTCTAAATTTATGTAAGAGTCCATACGGATCTTATAATGTCCACCTAATGGATGATAACGAGGCTAACATGTGCAGTGATGCTACATAATCAAACATCTATGAAAGTAATATGGTCATACAGGGCAAGAGGTACTCACAAGAGTAATGCAGTGTGCAATATAGTTGCGAGATTTTGTGGTCCCTTGAGAATGAATGTTCTTCTGCTAACGGTTTTCGTGCAAGTGAGACGTTAAGGCAAATGCAGAAATGTAGTTCAAATTGTGATGTGATATCATAGGCAGTACCTTACGCTGCAGCCGAGACCAATGTGTAACAAGATTATTCCAGTCACCGTCGGATAAATGTAGCACCAGAGACTTTACAGAAATTTTGTTTAGAGGCTTGGCATCAAAGTCCGCTTGCCTCAGGTAGGAACGATACTTCATCAACGAGTGCTTGAAAAGCGCAACCAACCCTTGCTCGTCTTCACAATCCAGTTTGGTCCTCGCCTATTTAAAAGAATGAAATCTTGTGTCTTCTGTCAGCAGAAACATATGCAGTAATGACCATGAATAACATTAGTACATTACTTACGCGTAAGTTGCGGAGGAAGACTTGAAATTGTTCTGTGTCTGCAATATAATCTTTCCATGAAGGAAAGATGCGCACAAAGTTCCTGACAACAACATAAGCTTCGTCTTATAAACTGGGAAGAAATGGAACAGGGGTCCTATTTGCTGCAATTGGGGCTCTCTCTGGATTGAAAAGGGATTTGGCAACTGGATTTGGTGTACTCTTGGCTGGAATGGGGGTTTTGCGTCGTAGAGCTGGTGCTATGATAACTGGCATAATCATACTATTTGCTGCAGCTGGGGTCTGCTGAGTTGGGGCATCAGAAATGACCAGTGTAGTTGGGTTAGAGTCTGCTAGAGTTGGGGTGTTTTGTGGGTCAGGTGATATTGCAACTACACCTAATGGGCTATTTGATTTATCAGGTGCCACTACCTTTTCCAAATACTTTGCTTGTGCTCCTCCACAATCAGCAATCACCCTCTTCCTTTTGAACGTCTGATACACAAGAACAACATTTGAATGGATAAATATGGTATGATGACAGATGGAATATGTACTGAAAATGGATAGGCAGGGCATATTCACATACACGATGTGTAAACTAAGCTAATGGCAGTTCAACAAAGTAGAAGCAATGCAAAGCATCGGTTGCAAGATATGTGCGACCAATATAACCTTGGAAAGTTAGAGCAAGCACCTGATGGGTGAATAAGATAGGGCATCTTCCTCTGACTTCTCCACTATGGAGCTACATTGACTTAGGTCTCCCTCTAGCTCAGAATCACTATTAGGATCATATTCTGAGCATGAATCTGTAGGTGGAGAGCATTTGCATTGCATTGCATCCAGACTTGATTTCAGTTCCTTAATGCCAAGTTTGACAGGCATGGCATTTTTCTGCTTTATTATTTTCATGCGCGCAAGCTCATAATAATTATGATGCTGTTCAGAATCTAAGATTCATGAAAACATAAAAAGTAGTTAGATTATCTATGGAATGCATTGCGGATTCAACTCGAAGAATGTCTCCCTATAAACCCCTGCATATGCAAAGTTCACCCCCAACCGCGCTGACCAGACCACACACAGAAATACAAACCCCTTATGTCTATATAATAGGCAGACACACATTTCAAAACTGAAGTAGGAACATTAGAATCATATGAAATTCGTATTTGAACAAATAAACTAAGGAATTATGAGTGGCATAATGTTTAGCTTCAAGGGTGGACTGTTGGTAGTGCGACACAAAGCAAGTAGGCAGATTGTATTCCATGTAAAAGATCGAAGCCTATGTAAAAGCTGGAAATGACACTTTCTTTCTATGCAATGTAGTGTTCGTTGCCCACACATGATGGAAGAGATCACATAGAGAAATACTATTCACTCATGTCTACGGGTCCAGTATTTAGAAACAGGGTGGTCCACCCTAAAATAATATTGACAACAAATATGACAAGGCAAGCATAGGTGTAGTTAATCAGTCATTTACTTGTGAGCTTACTAGGACAACTATGCAGAATTGTAACTGCATTAAGAGACCTTCCAAAATCTTCCTAGAGTCATGCTGTTCAGGGACGGCAAGTCGCCAGTGAGGCAGGCGGTTGGGGGCGAGTAGAGATCGGAAGTGCGCAGTAGAACAGAGGGGAATCGGGGCCTGGGATGACCCAAAATCCCAGGGTGGGCCGGCCCACCGTGGGCACCCTGTAGAGATACACACCCGAGCGGTGAGCATGCATTTTCAAAACTAATTTAGGAACATTTAGCTGACCAATTAAACAACTCTGTTTTAATAATATCAGATTCGTGTTTTAACAACTAAGCTTGTTTAGCTTGATGGGTGGAGCAGTGCAATTATGACATGAAGCACGTATTCTGATCTTATAGTGATCATAAAAGGGGGAAACTCTAAGCATATTTTTTAAGCAAAAGAGGGTTTCCCCTCCGATTTCTATTAAAGAAACCACCACGGAACCAACATGATCAATTAAACCGTATTATGACTGTGCCATGGAAGATTTGAAGCTGCAAACCGGAGAAATGATATTTAGCAGCCATTGTTTGCTTCGAACTAAGCAATAAATTCTAAGAGCTGAAAAGAAAGTAGAGTAACCAAGTTAAGATCTATTTTTTGGTTGAGATCAAAAGGTTGAGATATGAAGTACCACCTCTCTTGCGGCGCCGTGTAGGCATCGGGGGTGCGATGGCTGTCGATGGCGTTGAAGCAGATCTGCGACGGTAGACGGGTGCATCCGGGGATAAGTCCCGTTGAGGTGGAAGAGAAGGTCGTGTGAGCAACCCCGGCAAAGAGGACGACGATGTCGATGAAGTGAGAGGACGTGATGCAAGGCTCTTGGTCCGTCGCTGTGGATGAGAAACGTCCATCTCTAGCAGTGGATGATGCGTTCTTGGTAGGCGCTCCGGCATGTTGGAGGACGGTGGCGATGGATGTGGTGGAGTACGGCGGCGATGGATGGGGTGGAGGACATCGATGATGGATGGGGTGGCGGACGGAGGCTGGTGTGGGGATGGTGCTCTAGCGCGGACGGTGTATGAATGGGAAAATGGAGGGAGAGGTATGGGGAACCATGTTTTTGGGATGCGCGTGTCTGAAATATGGGAAAGTTACGAACTTAGCCCCGTTTAAAATTTGGACGTCTCGTCGGTTGGGGATACGACGGTAATCTCGCATCTCGCCAATATTTGCCCAGAGCGATTTCAGGCAAGGAGAGGGTGGTTGGCGCCCATGGTTGGCGCCCATGGTGTATGAACAAGGATGACAGGTAGGGCGGTTGTGTCACGTCTGAGTGAAGTTACAAACCTGCCCCTATTGAAAATATTTGCCCACATTGATTTCGGCCAAGTCAAGTTTGTTTTGCCGCCCACCGTGTATGAATGGGGAAATGGAGGGAGAAACAGAGGTATTTCGGACGAGCTTGAATCAAATGTGTTTTACCGCCCATGTTTGGCACCCACCGTGTCGGAATGGGCTCAGAGGCGGTCGTGTCACATCTAATTGAAGTTACTAACCTACACCTATTTAGAGCAGTGGAAATCGGGCCGATGGATTGTTCGTGTATTGGGTAGACAGTAATTTCCATCTCCCAAACACTTGGCTTCGGGCAGCCGACGTGGGAGTGGACATTTTGCCGCTTCTTTTGAATTTTGGGACAATAAGAATCCACGTTTACCCTGGCAACTAATTCGAATTCATTTTGTATTCCTATAGGAATATTTATAAATCATTCTATGTGTTTTTATATTTCTTGAAAAGGACGACAAAGATGTATTCCACTATCATATATGAATATGGTTTACAAATGCCGATACTCAAATTCAGAAGCTAGAATCCAGTTTAAGGTGAATTCGAATATTTGGAACACTTCATGTCCAACTCAAATGTCACACGCAGCATAATGTGTACTCCCATTTAGATATGTACACAAGCGATGTATCAAGATTCAAATACCGAGTCAATCAACCAAGAATGTACAGAACTAACGAACATCTTGGCCCTTTCCGATGCGTGCCACTTATGGTCCATCTATACTACTATAATTGTTGAATGCGCATTCAGCCCGATTGGCATATTTGTAGGTCTGGCACAACAATCAAAATGAAATGTATCCGAGTCTTATCAATTAATACAGACTTGTGCTCAAATAAAATTACAAACCAAAAAACAAAAAACAAGCATTACATGATCTCTAAAACAAATGGTTTGATTGATTACATGAACAAACAACACAAAGGTTATTCAATGATGGAAAGAACATTTCACCTATGATTTACCAAGTGGGAATTTAATTTCCTTTTTCCTTCAAGACCTTAACAATGTGGTCAGTATCAGCTTGCTTCGTTTTGAAATCCACCAAATATTTAATGGTTGTCTTGAGTAATAATTGTGATTATGATGTTTGCTTCCGCAAGATGTCAATTTCATCTCTAAGTGCAGAAGCAGAATCTCTTTCTACCACTAGTTTAGCCTCTAGAGCATCAGCAGTTGGCAATTCATAATGCATGATTGGGCCGGTGCCACTGCTGTGGGATGATACAACATCCATGGGGACCTCTCTCTTTGATCTTGGGCTAACCTGTTTTGCCATTAAAGTTCTGATTGGATTCAGAAAAGTTGAAGTTAGCAAAACATCTCAACTGGGAGTTATAACAGCAAACCAGTTAAACAAACAAGGAATTAAAGAATTTCAATTGGATGTTGAAAAGTAGTTATTAACATCATTGTAACCCGTTGTTGCAGCAGCAAAGCAGTTAAACAAACAAGTAGCTATTTAAGTCCAGGCAAACAGGTAATTCTTAACAGTAAGTATCAAACACATAGATAGGCACAATCTATAATAGGATTAACAGGCTGTGGTATTATGTAATCATTAGCAAACTAAATTAAGCCAAGCAACATAATTGAACAATTTTGCAATAAGTGGCTAACTAAAATTCCGAGAAGCAGGTAACTAAACTTACGCTAGTTCTTTGTACAGGCACACTACAACTTCTTTTTCACTTACAAGGTTGTATGAAGGGGTCCATGGAATCAATTGCTTGGATACGCAGTCCCAATACTTCTTTCTTCCCACATTGCATTGGTAAGTCAAATGGTTAATCTGTTAAGATGGTGCGTCCTTGATATGTTATATGAGGACGTGTAGTCAGACTAGTTGTAGCCACACACATCACACTGTCTTTTATTGTATATTTCATGCGATTACTTTTGGCATATCGAGATTTAAGCAATCTATAATAGGATGAAAAGACTGGCATCCTTCACATTATTGGTGAACTCAGTTCATAGAAACAAGCAATTCAACCATTATGTGGGTAAATCAAAAGCGCCATTGGAATATTTTTCACTACCCCAATCATACACGCAAAAGGGGTGACACCACCATAGGGGCTGGTATGGACGGCCGCCTCGGGTGGCTGGAAAGTGTGCACCTAATTTGAGTCATCTAGGTTGGCCCAGGCTAGTTTTGTTCGTCCCAACGCATGAGCAGGCAATGTAAAAAATGAAGAAAAATGTTTCAATTTGGATGGGCCAATAACATAATTGCAAGGGAGGCCCTATAGCAGGCTCGAGGCCCAAACGAGCGCTTCCCATATCGATCGACGGCAGGAAAAATCCGAATTCATTCGCTCCAGCCTCTAGTCTGGTTCGCTCCTAACCTAGCCGCCGCTGGACAGACCGACACAACACTTCCTCGCGCCCTCGTTGGAGGGCGGTCGCTGGGCTTGAAGCGAACGGAAGGACAAGAAGATGAAGATCCAACCCTGGGTGTAGCCTGCGTGGGAGGCAGCGGCGGCAACACGGGCATGCCATCAAGCTTGCGCAAACGGACAGTCGCAGCTTGTAGGAGTAGCATGCACAATGAGTAGGTACATCACATCCCTGATTATATCTAATTCAACTCTTCAATTTCTAGCCAATAGTTAAACCTGACGGTGTTGTAAAACTGTTTGTATGTAGGGAATCCATGAGAAAATGAAACCAATTTCTACTTATTTTATAACTCCCCCAATCAATACTGAACTGACTGAATCTGATGTATCTAATCAAGTTTCCAGTGCAAACATCCAAGCTCATGTTGTTCCTGAGCCTAAAGTGTCTAATGAACAGACTACTAATGAAGGATTGGATGCAAACAATTTACATGCTCCTGGTGATGAACATATAGTGTCTAATGAGGGATCTAATGCAAGCATTTTGCAAGATCCCATTGAAGGATTTAGTGTCTAATGATGATCTGCTATGTTGAGAGAGACATAGAGATTTGCAGGCATTGATGACAAGCAAATTATAGTGCATTTTCATGGCTTGAGGAAACGTCGATGCCATCTAATAGAAAGTCCCCGTATCATGATAATGTAGCATAAATACTTTTCTAATCTGTTGGTTGAAACTATTGGCATACTTGTGGAGGATAGATATATTGATATGCAGTTTGCACACTGGTTATAGGTGCAATTACACTTCGATATTTTCAGCCAGAGAACGAATAATTCAAGCAGGTACAGACCATGTTTGTAGTCCTTGTACACCATGTGGCATTTTGTGTTTTTTGGTGCTTGCGTCGTTTAGTGTTTATAATTTGAACTACTTTGGATCATTAGCTGGTTTTCAAAGTGCATGTAGCTTCACATTTCTCAAGTTATGTTGATTTCCGGAGTGCAAGTGCCTTCATATTTTTTAAGTTAAATGTTCTCCCCTGGTAACTTGAATTCGTGGATCCGCCACTTCACACAAATCATATAGGAATGCCAGTACGAATTAACTGAAATGCAGGGACTTACGCTAGCTCGTTGTACAGGCTCACTGCAGCTCTTCTTGCGCTTGGGATGTTCCAGCTACAAGTCCATGTTACCACTTGCTTGGATGTGCATGCCTTGTGCTCCTTGCATCCCCCTCTGCATTTTTGACACGGCGAATGGTTGATCAAATAAGAGGAATCGACCTTGCTGTTGTACCAGAGGACAAATACTTACAAGGTTATACGGGTGTGCAGGATGTGTACCAGATCCCGTAGCGCCGTCATGCTTCACTAAAAAATGGGTTTGCTTGTTTCAGATGATATCTCCAGAAGAAATAAGAGTTAAAGTCAGAGTTGCATAGGTGTGTAAGCTAAGAGAGCAGTGAAAGGATATCCAAACATCGTCGGAACAGTGCATAAGGGAGTGATGTGTGGATACCTAGTTCGGGCCGGCGTTTGGGCATGCTCGCCTAGCTAGAGTGCAGGGCACTTCAGAGCCGTTGAGGGTGATGTGCTGGCGTTGGCTGGCCGCGCACGGATGCAGATCTTGAGTGGCAGCGGAGTGCTATGATGCGGTGGACGAGACCGTTGGTGAAGCCCCAGCGGCCTCGAGGGGCGGAGGTGTGACGATGTGCTCGGTGAAGTAGCCCCGGTGAGCTGGGAGACAATGTCGGTGAAGTGCACCTGATGCGGTGGACGTCAGTGTCTATGAGGCACGTCGGTTTCGGCGGCCGACATTGTCGGTGGACCACCCGGTGCGGTGGACGAGGGCGTAGATGAGGTAGCTCCGGTGCGGTGGTGAAGCGCGACCGTCATCTTCGTCGTCATTCGGCACAGAGGTGGGGAAAGAGACGAGACGAGGGGCGATTCGAACTTTGCTTGGGTTGGCGGCGAATTAGGGATTTGAGCAATCTGGGCGTGGAAGGGGACGGTGGAGAAGGGAGATTTTGCAGGGCTGGAATTGGAGCCGCCGGATATTTCAATCCGAAACGTGGAAGCGTGAACTTATTTTGTCACCGTCCTTTTTTTGGGGGGCGAGGGAGGGAGGGGGGTGGGTGGGACGCAGCTTCGGTGCCTTAAAGGAACCTGCCTTTGGTCACTGACATGTGGGCCAGTCACCTGTTGGGCCCACATGTCATGGACACAAAGGTCGGTGCCTTAAGGCACCGAAGCATCCGTCCGGGTGGGTGGCTGGGTGCTAAGCCACCGTACGACACATGTGACCACCACGACACGACCCCTGGTCTGCCTGGTGCGCCTACATTTGAGAGGAGATTTGGGAATGCAAACAAATCTTCTTTCGTTTGCAAATGAATCTGTATGTATTACCATGCCTGTGTTTTCCTTGCAAATAATTAGTCATTCCAAACGAAATACTATAAATTAATTAATGATGAGTTATTTGAAGAAAAAAACGAAATGGTATCCACGCTAACGTGGATTAGAGTGTGTGTCACACAATTAGTTATTTGAATTAGAGTGTGTGTCACATAGCGATCTCCAATTCTAACGTGGATTTCGCATTTCACTGTATCCATGCTACTTTTTTAGTACAAATTCATATGTATATGATGAACACCATGGTAGTGAGAAAGCTTTTGGATGGATTCAAACATATGACCTACAAAATAGCACAACAAATTGAGTCAATGTCAACTTTTTGAAACCTAGTATGGCATGAATTCGAAATAATTACCCATATGCATGGTCCTCAATTCAAATC
Organism: Triticum urartu; assembly: GCF_003073215.2. Taxonomy (NCBI): domain Eukaryota; kingdom Viridiplantae; phylum Streptophyta; class Magnoliopsida; order Poales; family Poaceae; genus Triticum; species Triticum urartu. The sequence goes on along the minus strand of NC_053026.1, from coordinate 509,602,449 downwards.
TTACAATGTAAACATAATTGAAACATCGATATTAAGTCTTGTACTATCTACATTCAAATGTTGTTTTTAGCCCCCCCCCCCGCACACACGCTACATACTTCCTGTCTTGGTCAATCTTCCTCTCCTAACCACCTTAGGAAGCTATCTGTTTCCAACACACATTCATTCTTTCTCTCCATGTTCCAATCTCTAACTCTCTCAACTACACAACCCCCTTTTCCACTCTGTTACCAAATGTACTTACCTCACACACCCGCCATTGCACCCCATGCCGAGCTCTCTCTCTCCCTCTCCCTCTCACCCTCTCGCGCTAAATACATGCATTGCCTATCTAGCCCCCCAACCTCTTGTGTGCACGCACGCACGTTGTCTATCTAGGTCACTCCCTCGAGACTGTCTCACTCTTTCTTCTGCACGGCGGGCCACACTCGCTCAATCTCACTCTCTTTATTCGAGTCTCGTTTAACCTCGTTTTCTTTCACACACAAATGATATATCTCCCTGTTCGGGCCTCGATCGACACACTCTATACTCTCTCACGCAGATTGTCTATCTAGGTTAGTCCATCCAAGCCACCCCCACTCTTTCGACCTCATGGCGGGCCACGCTTGCTCAATCTCTCTCTATCCCCCCATCTCTCTCTCTCTTTGTATGTCTCGATTGACCTTGCTCTTTCTCGGAAAAAAACGATATATCACCATGTTTGAGCCCAATTCGACCTATTCACATTGTATACTGTCTCACGCACATTGTCCATCTAGGTCACTCTCTCCAACCCGTCTCACTCTTTCGATTGCACGACGACCCTATGTGATCGATTGACCTTACTTCCTCCCACGCACAAAATATATCTACACGTCTGTGACTGGATCATCTCTCAAGCTTCATCTTACAGCCCTCACCCTTGCCAAAAGATCAATCGTACAATATCTCTCCCGAGCATATATATCTGTTCAATGAATGTCGGACCGCACTCACTTTGTCTCTCTATCTATATGTCTCTCGATTGACATCGCTTTCTCACGCCGTATCTTCCACACATTGAAGCTACCTCTCAATCCCTCGCAAAGCCGGAGCTATTTACATTGCGAGGGGCACTCCAACCTTGGATTAATTCGTGTAGGCATTTATTCTGGTCGGTTTAGATTATATTTTCGTAGCATTCGGCCCACAACTACTCCAAACACCATTGCAACCCTCGCAACTCCCCTAGTTGATTTCCCTCTGGCTCGGTCATCGCTCTCTCGCACGTCCTTTCTCGCCTTCAATATCGCACCATGGTATTATTGCAAACTCTGTTGTTCTCTTTAATTATTATAAATAAGCTACAAAACTACACACCGATTGTCCACTTGGAATGGAACAAATTTCGACCCACAAATTAAAGTGCTACAAACTACACACTGAGGGGCCCACATGTCATGAAACAAATTTGGACCCGTATACAAATTAAAAAAAGGACAAGGATCGAACATGCGAGCAGGGCCTTCAAGCCGCATGTCAATAGGCAACATACGTAGAACAACAATGTTTGTTGTACCTCCCTTTGTTCACATAATGTTTTTATATTACCACAGCCTATTTAATGGATAACATGTAATATTATTTTTAGTACTATTCGCCTTCACTTACTAGTGGGTTCCATATGTGCTCTCTCTCTCTCCCCCCTTCTGCGTTTAGACGCATGGGCGAACATGAAGAACTCGCAGGCGATGTTGCTGTTGACCATATCTGGATGCGTTCACAAGTTACGGCACCAGTTTCACGTACTAGCAGCACTAGTCAGTGTGTACGTGCAATGCACGTTAATTTGGAAGTATATTAAGTGCATGCGGATATTAAGTAGGATATTATTTGCGTGTTATTATGTGATTAGCACTATTTTTGGCATGAAATTAACTACACGCTAAACGTGTTGAGCGCTCGACATTGAAGCAGTCTAGGTCGTTGGATGACAAGGAATACATGTGGCTTGATGACGTTTTATATTTAATTTGATACGGCTCTAGCAGAACATTCAATCGATCAAACCATAGATTTCTCTTAGTCTGACTCCGACTTTAAATTATAGGACGATCGATCTAAAATAAACGGAAATGATAAATGTTCTGATTTTAAGCATGGCAATCCGAACGTTTTTCATGGCAAATTTAGATTACGTGGCGGCGGCGGGGGCGTCTCACGGTGGGAAGCGGCTCCTCTGCCGTGCTCTGTGTGTCGTCAGGCCACTGACCGACGGCGACGGCAGCGCCTTGCGCTGCTGTTGGCATACTCCTGGACGTTGGCCTAGATTCAAGGAAGGCCAAAATGTTCTGGACTTCAGAGCGAGTCAACTGGCGGGAGGAGGCGACTGGCGTTGGTGCAAGGAAGCAGTCGACGACGACCATCCATGCCGCTGAGGGCGGCACTAGCACGCGCGCGGGGATAGGCGCTCTCAACGGCACGGTGGAGACATTCGTGTGCACGGGCACGGGCACAGGCGCACATGTTAGTGCATGCGCAGGCGCATGCGCTGGCAGGTGCACGGGCACCGGCACGGGCGTGCGCGTCAGTGCACGCGCAGGCGCAAGCGCTGGCAGGTGCAGGGGCGCGTGAAACTCGGCGGGGACCTCGTGGAACCCCGTGGCATCAAGCTCAGCGACAATGTGCGGCTCCCAGCCCATCAATGCCACGGGGATGGGCGTTGGCGCAGTCAGGGCGTCGGAAGCCGGAACGGGAGCGGGGACAGGCGCAGCGTCTTCCCGCAAGGCCAGTTCAAGCTCGTCCCAAAGCGCCTTATGTTCTTTAGACTCCGGCTGGGTGTCTTCCTCAGGAAACTGGAAGACTAAGGACAGACCATCGTGATGCGGCATGGCGTACGTTTAGGTCAAGCTGGTTGGAGGTAGACGCCAGGAGAATCGCAGAGGAAGAGAGAAGATTGTAGCGATACCGGGTAGTGCGGGGTTGATTTTAAACTACGGCGCCGACGACATTAAAAGTGGGAGCAGTTGGGACGAAGGTGGGCGGCGGAGCCTGGTCAAAGGGCTCACCTCCCGGTGAGCCTGCACACCGGTCTGCTCGCATGCCTCCCTGTCAGCCGGCGTAGCGGTCTGCTCGCATGCCTCTCGTCGACTCACACGCTTGCTCAGACGGCACCTGCCGATGAGAAGCGGGACTCGTGGCGGCACGTAAGCGCCCATGGTTTCAATAGTGAAAGCGTTCGCCTTAACGTGACAGGTCTTTGTTCCAAAATACCTTGTCTCTTCATTTGTGCAACTTGTCATAAGCAGCTTGTCTCAAATTGAAGAAAAAAATTACGAATTAATATTTGTGCCATATAATGTGACCATGCTCAGTTTCAAGAATTTATGGTCACTTCTGGATTTTCTGAAATTTAAGATCCAGGATTTGAAACAATATCATAACTTGCATCATGCAATAAATTTTCAAGCCATAAATCTGTCCTGTTGTATTTCTTAAGAAAGGATTTGGTCAAACATTTTGCTTAGTTAGACTTCATATAAGTTATATATGCAGAGTAAAAGGATAATCCCTCCGTACCAGTGCATTGCCTGATATATTAACTCAAGTACTAGGCACGAACAAACGGGCTCAATTCTGTGCTCATCCTGCTGTAGTAGTAGTAGTAGTACTAGGCAATGCACTTGACGGGTGACCTTGGCAAGCGGCGACCGAGGGAATTGAACCGTGCTCGGGACGGTAGCTAACGTTGCCTAGTTACAAAAGCATCCCTCCGTTGTTCATCGGTAGTCATTATGGACCGAGGACATGAGGGGAATTTCCTAGGGCTGGAATTCTGGCCGCCAGATATTTCGACTCGAAACATGGAGGCTCGACTGGTTGGGGTTGCCTAATGTGCGTACCACGCACGCCACCAGAAGGACACGAGCCCATTTTTTAATTATTTTTTTATGATCAACACGAGCCAAGGTTTGGCTGGTATGCCATTGGGTTCTACCATTCGAGAATACGAAAGGAACCTTTTAAATTGCCGAACGAATCTATGTGTATTACAATGCTTGTATTTTCCTTGCAAATACTAATCTCAACAAGGTAATTGATTTATGACGAGTTGTTGAATTAGAGTGAGTTTGTGATATAGTGATCTCAACGTGGATTTCACATTTCATGGTATCCCTAGTAAGTTTTTCAATGAAAATTCAAAGTTAAAAGATGAACAATATGGAGGTAGAAAACTTTGTATGTATCAAGCATATGACCACACACACACACGAACACAACAACAATCCAATAAGTATAGTGCATCTATTTTTCCAAACCATGCATGTATGACACAAATTCAAAAATACTCCTTCTTTTCTAAATATTAGTCTTTTAGAGATTTCAACAAGTGACTACATACGGAGCAAAATAAGTGAATCTACACTCTAAAATATGTCTATATACAACCGTATGTGCCAGTCCATTTGAAATCTCTAAAAAGACTAATATTTAGGAACGAAGGGAGTAAAATATAAGACATGCATGGTCCTCAATTCAAGATTTAAAATGAACATGAAACTAAAACTTGAATATTAAGTCTAGTACTACAGTACATGCCAATGTTGTGTTTAATTAGGCAGAGCTATGATTGTCGGGAGTCAACCCCTCGACCTTAGATAAAATTGTGAAGCTCTGTTTAGGGTTGTTTAGATTATATTTGTCCCCACCCTCCCAACCACCGATTGGTTGTGCACCCCCACCCCTCCTCCCCGGGAGAATATCATGTGCCCCCATACCTTAGATGCTATATGCCAATACGAGTTGCTTGGAGCTTGTAGATCTAAGATATAGCAGCCCGCATGATGTCTTAATATTTTTACAGGAAACGTTGATGAGTTTGAGAATTGCACACAATTTGTACAAAAACTACTCAGATGCCCTTAGATCCCATATCCAATGACCTCGAAGCTCGTATCACCGTAGCATCTAAGATGAACACTACTAGGAAAAGGCCTACTAGTGGCGCACCAGTTTTGCCTACTAATGGCGCACTACTGCTGCGCCACTAGTACCATGCCACTAGTATTTTTTACTAATGGCGCACCACTGGTGCGCCATTAGTATCTGGTATACTAATGGCGCACCATGCCGTGCGCCATTAGTATAAGCCACCATGCGCCATTAGTATCTGGCATACTAATGGCGCACTGTGGGGTGATGCGCCATTAGTATGAATATTAGGTTTTTTTACTTTTCTGAATTTTGCACAGGTTACAAAATATATTATTGGACAGAATATAGACAGCACCCCACAGCAAGAGCAGATTCATCGAATACAATAGAAGATTAGTCTCCGAATACAATTCATCATATTAGTCTCCGAATTCAAAAGACCAAACAAAGATAGAACATTACAAGTCTCGAGACCGCGAGTAGCGAGTTTTTCGGAAGTAATACTAAGATAGAACATTACAAGTCTCGAACCAACCCTACTTAATTGTTCTTAGCACATGATCATCAGTATTAGGCAGGACCTAAATACCCTATTTAAGGTAAAATAACATAAAACAATATAGACCCTAACTCTCCATTATGAAGAATGGAGATCATCCTGTCTCCAATTCTTGCGCTTCGCTTCCTTTTGCTTCCAAGAACCTCCTTACGACTGTCCATACATTTTTTCCATCCTTTGATTTTTCATGTCTCCACTTCTTTTAGAAATCTCGTATGGACAGTTGAGATTCGTAGGATGACCTGGCTGTATGTTCAAAACATTAAGACTACCTTTCTTATACATCAAATGAAGCACACAATTCTCTGGGATTATCTGTTGAAAAACATAGTAATAACTTCATAGTTAGCAATGATGTACTAGTTTTAGAAGTATGTAAAAGATGCACGGATGTCGTAATAGTAAAAATCTTACCAGGGTATCTCCATGATAGTTACCTTAGTTGAACACATGCACTAGTGGCACCTATTTAACATAATGTTGAGGAGTTTGATTGTGGATATTGTAATTCTCAATGTCAATACAAAATCCGACCAGATGATTTTTGTCCTTGTAAGTTGTTAATTCGGAGCCATCGGTGTAGTGGGTTTTGTCTACCATCTCCCGCACATTCTTTGAACAATAAAAATAAGTTGTCAATGGAAATAAGCTATCAACTATTTTGAAATAAACAATATAAATTAGCTAATAACTATGTTTGAAAAACTCACATAGCGGTAGAACTGGAGGCGTATAAACAAGGACCCAAATGTCCATATTGTCTTGGTCGATGTCAGGATTACCAAGATCCATGGTGATAAGCATACCCTCATCAAAACCATACATCTTGCAAAATGCTTCCCAATTTTTGCAACCAAAATGGGTTATGCTCTCAGAATTATACAGATTTACTTCAAAGTCCACATCGTGATGAGTCCTTAGGTGAATTTTCTTTGTTTCATAAATTTCATGGTCTTCAAAATCCATCCTCTCCAAGACATAGCGTCTTGCATGGCATGGGATAAGCTATACTCGAATTGTAAAAGATGAAAATTACACGTTGAAATAGTTGAAGTCATGCTTAATTATGAAAATAACACTTGTCATCGTTGTGTACCGTTTCAACTTCGAAGGTCTCCTCAAGCTTAATGCTGAAGCGCCGATCATCGTCCAGGTGAGGCATGTCGCACAGACCTCGATCATCGTGGCACCAACCGCACTCCCCCGGGAGACTTTCGTCGTCCGATGACGATGACGACATATCCTACATTCATAATTCAAAACTACATCATTTAGGGTTTGTCGACACCGAGGCATCCTAAAAGCTAAGATTTTATCATTTAGGGTTTGTCGACGCCGAGGCACCCGAAAAGCCTAAGATTTCATCATTTAGGTTCTTATCGACACCGAGGCACCCTAAAAGCCAAGGTTTTATCATTTAGGGTTTGTCGACGCCGAGGCACCCTAAAATCCTATGCTTTCATCATTTAGGTTCTTATCGACACCGAGGCACCCTAAAACCTATGGTTTAATGCAACAAGAATAAAGGGGCAGTTGATCCTAGTTAATTAAGTACTAAGATACCCCGGCCCATGCATTAGTCGCAAGTACCCCATATGTCCTATTTTTAGCAAAGTCATGCTAAAATTCACGGAAAATTTCAGCATGACCTTTGCTGAAAATAGGACATATGGAGTACCCTAATTTGTCAAAACGGAAGTTAATCGACATTCCGGCAAACTCAAGGGCCTCTCGGGGTACCTGCAAAATCATTATCCCCGCGTAATGAAGTCGCCAATGGGTCATTTCAGAAGATCACAAGTAGCATCATCACAAGTACAACATCATCACAAGTAGCATCATCAGAAGATCACAAGTAACACACTTTGGTCTTCTAGTTACAAAACAAAACTGACATAATTCTAGATGTCATAATCAGATCAAAATTTCAAACCACACACTTACTTTCAACTATAAACAAAACTGACTTGCTGTTAATGAATAGTGGCTAAAGATATATAAAACTCCATTGCAAATGTGCCATGTCAATAAAACAACTCATGGAAGTAACTACTAGCAGCATGTCATTATCATGGCAGTCCAGTATATATTTTTATGACAAAATACATCATTATCAGGGCACATTATGGCCATTTTCTTACATGATGCTAACTGTACCTAACTGAATTTTTTGACAGTAGGGCACATTATGGCCATTAGAAAGTTATCCACCTTTGTGAAATTCTGAAGATGCCAAACTACAGTCACCTCAAATCTGTCCTTTGTAAGGTTGACAAGGCAGAATGGCATTACCTCAAACATCATTCGGGAAGCTTGAGGAGGGGTGGTAGTGGAGAGGAGGAACTAATCTGGGACAGCAATGGAGAGGGCGGCGAGGAGGAGGGGTGGTGACCTTCACGGAGGATCTCTCAACCTCTTTGGAGGAGGGGACCTGCTTCCAAAAGCAAGAAAAACACAATTAATGTGGCTGGCGATCTTACTGCCCAAAATCCACACATGGAGGCTGTTGAATTGAAGATAACATACAACTAACGGGAGGCAGACGAGGAGGAGGACTTACCCTTGTCATTGCCGATGAGCGGCGCCTCCGAGTCACGCCGCCGTCGGGGCGGGGGGCGTAGGGCGCGGGGATGTGAGCGGCGGAGGGGGGAAGGTCCGTAGCCCAGCGTCAGCGGCGGCGGCGCCGCCATCGTTCACCAAGACGGAGGGGGTAGCGGGGCAGGACCCGACCGAGACGCCGGCGAGGGAGTCGGAGGGGAAGGAGAGCAGGTCGGAGCGCAGCGTTGGCAGCCAAAAGGGGGAGGGCACGCGGCGTCGGCGGCCAAATGGAGGAGGGCGGCTGCGGGTGGGGCACGATGCCGAAGGCGACGGACGGGCGGAGGAGGAGGGGGGCTTATGGGCGGAGGAGACCGGGCGGTGGCACAGTGGGTCGGCGGCGAGGCCCGAGACGGCGAGGCGGGGCGCGGGGGTCGTCAGAGCGGCCGGGTGTGGAGCGAGGGGGAAGTGGAGGGAGGGACGAAGGGATCGGGCAAATTAGGGGGAAGATTACTAATGGTGCACCCACTGGCGGTGCGCCATTAGCTAGGGGGAAAAACTTAGTAATGGCAAACTAGTAATGGCGCACTGTCTACATGATGCACCATTAGTATGTTTGGAAAAATGAAAAAAATGTTACTAGTTGTGGTGCACCCACTGGCGGTACACCATGTATCTGGTGCGCCATTAGTGTCTTCCACACTAATGGCGCACCTGCACATGGTGCCCCATTGCTATATTGTAGTGGCGCACCACATGTCAGGTGCGCCATTAGTGTCAATTCCATCTATAGCCCTTTTCCTAGTAGTGGAAGGAGGACATCATATTCTCCTGTATGTAAGAATATCATGTGCTACCACACCTTAGATGCTTTGGTGATACAAGCTCTTCGGAGCCGTTGGATTTGTGACCCAACACCTCCTCGATGGTTCGAATGATTTTTTGCAGAAAAGCCCCCAAAGAGTTCAGCCACTGCTTACAAGCACAAAGACTGCTCAGATGCCATTGGATCTCAGATCAAACAACCTCGAACCTTGTATCACCGTAGCATCCAAGTTGCGAGAGCACCTTATGTTTTCTCGTAGAGAGAATATGAGGTGCCCCCGCACCATAGATTCTATGGTGATACGAGTTCATGGAGATCTAATGGCCCACAGTAGGAGGTTTGAATGTTTTTGCAATATATGGCTGAGAGAGTTTGGGAATTGCGCAGAAAGTACAAGTACTACGCATGTGCCATCTGATCACTAATCATACGACCTAGATGCTCATTTCACCATAGCGGGTAATTAAGCTATGGGGAGCACCTAATATGAGCAACGGGGAGTCGTTGGATCCAAGATGCAGCGGCACACACGAGGCCTAAATGTTTTATTTGCAAAAAACCTTTGGAGAGTTTGGAAATTGCGCATAATTACAAAGACTACTTCCAAGCCATTGGATCTCACTTCCAACGGTATAAAAACTCGTATCACCATAGCATCTAAGCTGCGGGGTGGATGTGACATTCTATGTCGCTGTCATTTTTGTTCGTGAACTTGCAAAATACGTGTAACTTGTGTTGTTACTTGTCTAACCGCGCAAAGTGTTTGTTCAACAAAACCATCCTACACTGAAATATCGGAACAACACACGGGGGTCCCACTTGTCATTAATCAAATTTAGACCTAAAACTAACAAATCTGAAAGACGAGATTCGAACTGGCAACCTGGACTACAAAGCGTAAGTCGATAGCCTGAAACAACAACGGTGGTTGGCTTTGTCCCATAACTTGATTTTATACAGTATTACGTTGAGTAGAGTAGAGGCAGTGCCTCGACAACACGTGCATGACCGTTGACTCACTTACTGGTGGGTCCTAGGTCTGCGATCTCTCTCTTCTCTCCATCGTCTAACCTTTGCATGGGCACACACGAAGAGCGGCACTAGCTTGCCATGGTGTTATTACAACTAAAAAAATCTTCGAAAATAGAAGAATCGCCTAGAACAAGAGATGTTGTGGCTGGTCGAGACAGAGTTAACCACACCTATCCTCCGTGCCACGTTAGCATGATGAAGCTGTGTGGCTAGTGGGGTGTTTTCGACCGACTGACTGGGTACCGAGGTCGAACCATAGGTACTACGTCTGATACAGTACTCCCTCCGTTTCGTTCTAGTCCGCATATAAGGTTTGGTCAAAGTCAAGCTTAGTAGAGTTTGACTAACTTTATATTAAAAATATAAACATTTACAATATGAAATCAATATTAACAGATGCACCATGAAACATATGTTTATACTTTATAGTTTTAGTATTGTAGATGTTCATATATTTTTATATATATTTGGTCAAACTTTGTGCAGTTTGACTTTGACCAAATCTTACATGCGGAGTAAAAAGAAATGGAGGGAGTATATTTTTACACGCACATTTTTCCTCCGTGCCGAGACATGGCACACCCTACCACGCGGTTTCGGGGTCCTCCCGGGTGGTGCACGCATATATTCTTCCTGACGTGGGACGCCCTACCGCGCGTTTTCACCGAAGCAAGTAAATGAGTCATCAAATCACGAAAGACCACCTTTCTCGCCGAGTACATCAGTGAAGCATGGTGGCTAGCTAGTTGGGCTAGTTTGACCGATTAGCTAGGCCACCGCCACATTTGAGTTTCACCCCCTTTTTATCTACTTGCTGGCAGGTAAATTTAAATATCCACCACGGCGTTGCTCTGGTGTTTTGGTGCTACAGGATTTTTAATTTTTTTGATTGACGGGAGCAGGCGCGGCAGGATTTTTAATTTTTTGATTGACGGGAGTAGGCGCGGCAGCAATTAGTCACAATGACTCCACCTGTAAAACCCAGTACTCCCTAATGTGAGAAGTCATCGACTGGTGTTTTACCATGGTGAAAACCAAAAGATTCCCCGCTCCTTGGCTGGCTCCCTCCGCCTTCCCATAGATTGCATTGCCTTTCAGCCGTTTCGCCCCCTGCATTACCAACGTCGTGCACCTCAAGAAGAAGAGGGACTTCGGTGGTGTTTGGGTGCCCTCTGCATGGGCATGTCCATGTCTCGGCGCAACATGACTGTTGGATCAAACTCAGACGGTGCAGATCAGTCACTGTAGCACAAAGCGTGTGGGTGTGTTTGGTTGCATTCTCATCTCAATATAGTTTTTTCCTCTTCGTGTATTTGTGTTAACCTACTAGTGTGGACTCATGCACCCTTCATGCACTCTGCCAAACACCCAAAAGTGGGTCGAAAAGGGAACTTTTGCTCCCATCCCGTGCACCCTTCATACACCCTGCCTAACTCTATTCGTGCTTCATGTTTCGTGGAGTACTATAGCACCATACTCCCCGTGCATTGTAGACCTAGTTCTGTTAACATTGATCTCACCGTTCATTCTCGACCGGACAGTCGAAAAAGCGGTACTATGTTACTACATTACTGTTCATATAGTTGACATGCACACAACATCATTTGTTGTCGTCATATCTTACTACACTAGCAACAAGATTATGTAGTACTGACGTATGAACCACTGCACATGCCTAGTAGTAGGATCACTGTGTATGTTCAAGTGGCTGCCGTGTTTCGCACTCCTCCGTCGTAAGAGTGGAAACGCTTGCTGTAATCATTTTTTTCTTCAAAAAAACAATGGACACGCTCTACCGTGCGGATCCTCCTCCAGCCATGCACTAAATTACTCACTTTCGCCGACGTGTGGGACAACCAGCATCGGGGTCCATCGGCCATGCACTAAAGTACTCCATAATAGAGTGATGGTAGACTACCCCGATCGAAGCGCCGCAGTAATGCCCAATGAGCCATCAAATCACAAAACCCCCTCCTTTCCAGCAGTAAGTTGGACGGATGAAGCAACCATCATTTCACTCTTCTCTCTCAGCTTCCTCTCTACCCAACTCGCTTCTCCCTCATCTTGTTCCTCATTTCTTTAAGAAAACCCCGACCTGCTTCTGCCATTGTTCTTCTCTCCCAAAGAAGGATAGGTGAGCGCATCAATGGTGTTGATTCTGGCCAAGGCCCGGTCTGGCAACCCCGAGACTGATCCTATAACTCCCTCTCTGTTCTTCTTTTGGGTTTGTGATTATGGTTTCTTTTCTTTTATTTCTATTTGACAGTTTCTTGATGGATGCAGGAGCACCGGCTGAAGTGATGTCTATGGCTCTGGCCAAAACCATCGAGGCTCATGGTACGAAGAAGAGCAAGCACCCCGCCAAGACTACCGCAGACAAGCTTAAAGCCATCGCCCTGTCCAAGCCCCCCTCTCCGGGATCCCTCATTAAGCAAGTCCGGGTAATATCTCTTCTTGACGATCTTTTTCTCGATCTTGATCGTGTTTTTTCATCTAACATGCAGTACTAGTACTAGTAGTACAACTTTCTGGGTGATCTTGCATGTGATTTTTGTGTGCCAAATGACGGTTCTAAATTCCTCTTTTGACCAAAACATGTGAGAGGTTGACACTGATTTCTTATAGATTACTTTCAACTACTCCCTCTGTCCCAAATTTCTTGTCTTAGATTTGTCTAGATACGGATGCATCTAATACTAAAATGTGACTTGATACATCTGTATCTAGACAAATCTAAGACAAGAATTTTGGGACGGAGGGAGTACTTTATGAACATCAATGCTACCTTTGAAGAGGGTATATTTTCCCAAGTAACTTGTGTTATGGATATTGCAAGTAAACCCTATGCTCTCATGCCTTTGAAGACATGTTCTAGTGTCTTTGTTCACTCATTTCTGTGCGTATATGTAGTCATATATGGAGTATAATATTGAAAATCATCTTATATTTCTGAACGGAGGTAGTAATAAAATATGGTTTCTGTTTGAATTAGAACCAGGTCCGTGGTGGAGATGAAGTTCTCAAAGTCATGCCGTGTGAACTGGAAGACCCGAGGACGAGTTCTACTGCTAAACTATCCAGCTGCTATGTCCTTGTCGCCACGTGTCTTGAACCAGTGTTTTCCTGTAAGATTGTTGTCAGGCGTGTTCTCGAGGCTGTACTTGACCACAACAATTGTTGGAAATATGCCCTAGAGGCAATAATAAATTGATTATTATTATATTTCCTTGTTCATGATAATCGTTTATTATCCATGCTAGAATTGTATTGATAGGAAACTCAGATACATGTGTGGATACATAGACAACACCATGTCCCTAGTAAGCCTCTAGTTGACTAGCTCGTTGATCAATAGATGGTTACGGTTTCCTGACCATGGACATTGGATGTCATTGATAACGGGATCACATCATTAGGAGAATGATGTGATGGACAAGACCCAATCCTAAGCCTAGCACAAGATCATGTAGTTCGTATGCTAAAGCTTTTCTAATGTCAAGTATCATTTCCTTAGACCATGAGATTGTGCAACTCCCGGATACCATAGGAGTGATTTGGGTGTGCCAAACGTCACAACATAACTGGGTGACTATAAAGGTGCACTACGGGTATCTCCGAAAGTGTCTGTTGGGTTGGCGTGAATCGAGACTGGGATTTGTCACTCCGTGTGACGGAGAGGTATCTTTGGGCCCACTCGGTAGGACATCATCATAATGTGCACAATGTGACCAAGGAGTTGATCACGGGATGATGTGTTATGGAACGAGTAAAGAGACTTGCCGGTAACGAGATTGAACAAGGTATCGGGGTACCGATGATCGAATCTCGGGCAAGTATCGTACCGATGGACAAAGGGAATTGCATACGGGATTGATTAAGTCCTTGACATCGTGGTTCATCAGATGAGATCATCGTGGAGCATGTGGGAGCCAACATGGGTATCCAGATCCCGCTGTTGGTTATTGACCGGAGAGTCATCTCGGTCATGTCTGCATGTCTCCCGAACCCGTAGGGTCTACACACTTAAGGTTCGGTGACGCTAGGGTTATAGAGATATTAGTATGTGGTAACCCGAAAGTTGTTCGGAGTCCCGGATGAGATACCGGACGTCACGAGGAGTTCCGGAATGGTCCGGAGGTAAAGATTTATATATGGGAAGTCTTGTTTTGGTCGCCGGAAAAGTTTCGCGCATTATCGGTATTGTACCGGGAGTGCCGAAAGGGGTCCGGGGGTCCACGAAGGGGGTCCACCTGCCCCGGGGGGCCACATGGGCTGTAGGGGTGTGCGCCTTGGCCTATATGGGCCAAGGGCACCAGCCCCAAGAGGCCCATGCGCCAAGAGATAAGGGAAAGGAAGAGTCCAAAAAGGGGAAGGCACCTCCTAGGTGCCTTGGGGAGGATGGACTCCTCCCTGGCCGCACCCTTCCTTGGAGGAAGGGCCAAGGCTGTGCCCCCCCCTCTCCCTTGGCCCTATATATAGTGGGGGGAAGGGAGGGCAGCCGCACCTAAGCCCTGGCGCCTCCCTCTCCCTCCCGTGACACATCTCCCTCCTCCCGCAGTGCTTGGCGAAGCCCTGCTGGATCACCACGCTCCTCCACCACCACCACGCCGTTGTGCTGCTGCTGGATGGAGTCTTCCTCAACCTCTCCCTCTCTCCTTGCTGGATCAAGGCATGGGAGACGTCACCGGGCTGTACGTGTGTTGAACACGGAGGTGCCGTCCGTTCGGCGCTAGGATCATCGGTGATTTGGATCACGACGAGTACGACTCCATCAACCCCGCTCTATTGAACGCTTCCGCGCGCAATCTACAAGGGTATGTAGATCCACTCCTACCTCGTTGCTAGATGACTCCATAGATTGATCTTGGTGACACATAGGAAAATTTTGAATTATTGCTACGTTCCCCAATAGTGGCATCATGAGCTAGGTCTATTGCGTAGTTACTATGCACGAGTAGGACACAAAGTAGTTGTGGGCGTTGATTTTGTTCAATATGCTTACCGTTACTAGTCCAATCTTGATTCGGCGGCATTGTGGGATGAAGCGGCCCGGACCAACCTTACACGTACGCTTACGTGAGACCGGTTCCCCCGACTGACATGCACTAGTTGCATAAGGTGGCTGGCGGGTGTCTGTCTCTCCCACTTTAGTCGGATCGGATTCGATGAAAAGGGTCCTTATGAAGGGTAAATAGCAATTGGCATATCACGTTGTGGTCTTTGCGTAGGTAAGGAACGTTCTTGCTAGAAACCCATAGCAGCCACGTAAAACATGCAAACAACAATTAGAGGACGTCTAACTTGTTTTTGCAGGGTATGCTATGTGATGTGATATGGCCAAGAAGAATTTGATGAATGATATGTGATGTATGAGATTGATCATGTTCTTGTAATAGGAATCACGACTGGCATGTCAATGAGTATGACAAACGGCAGGAGCCATAGGAGTTGTCTTAATTTATTTATGACCTGCGTGTCAACATAAACGTCATGTAATCACTTTACTTTATTGCTAACCGTTAGCTGTAGTAGTAGAAGTAATAGTTGGCGAGACAACTTGATGAAGACACGATGATGGAGATCATGATGATGGAGATCATGGTGTCATGCCGGTGACGATGATGATCATGGAGCCCCGAAGATGGAGATCAAAAGGAGCAATATGATATTGGCCATATCATGTCACTATTTGATTGCATGTGATGTTTACCATGTTTATACATCTTATTTTCTTAGAATGACGGTAGTAAATAAGATGATCCCTCATTAAAATTTCAAGAAAGTGTTCCCCCTAACTGTGCACCGTTGCGAAAGTTCGTCGTTTCGAAGCACCACGTGATGATCGGGTGTGATAGATTCTTACGTTCACATACAACGGGTGTAAGCCAGATTTACACACGCGAAACACTTAGGTTGACTTGACGAGCCTAGCATGTACAGACATGCCCTCGGAACACAAGAGACCGAAAGGTCGAGCATGAGTCGTATGGTAGATACGATCAACACAAAGATGTTCGCCGATGTTGACTAGTCCGTCTCACGTGATGATCGGACATGGCCTAGTTGACTCGGATCATGTAATCACTTAGATGACTAGAGGGATGTCTATCTGAGTGGGAGTTCATAAGATGAACTTAATTATCCTGAACATAGTCAAAAGGTCTTCGCAAATTATGTCGTAGCTCGCGCTTCAGGTCTACTGTTTAGATATGTTCCTAGAGAAAATTTAGTTGAAAGTTGATAGTAGCAATTATGCGGACTAGGTCCGTAAACTAAGGATTGTCCTCATTGCTTCTTAGAAGGCTTATGTCCTTAATGCACCGCTCAGTGTGCTGAACCTCGAACGTCGTCTGTGGATGTTGCGAACATCTGACATACATGTTTTGATAACTACATGATAGTCCAGTTAAACGGTTTAGAGTTGAGGCACCGAAGACGTTTTGAAATGTCGCGAAACATATGAGATGTTTCGAGGGCTGAAATTGGGATTTCAGGCTCGTGCCCACGTCAAGAGGTATAAGACCTCCGACGATTTTCTTAGCCTGCAAACTAAGGGAGAAAAGCTCAATTGTTGAGCTTGTGCTCAGATTGTCTGAGTACAACAATCTCTTGAATCAAGTGGGAGTTAATCTTCCAGATGAAATAGTGATAGTTCTCCGAAGTCATTACCACCAAGCTGCTAGAGCTTCGTGATGAACTATAATATATCAGGGACATATATGATGATCCTTGAGATATTCGCGATGTTTGACACCACAAAAGTAGAAATCAAGAAGGAGCATCAATTGTTGATGGTTGGTGAAACCACTAGTTTCAAGAAGGGCAAGGGCAAGAAGGGATACATCATGAAACGGCAATTCGGCTGCTGCTCTAGTGAAGAAACCCAAGGTTGAACCCAAACCCGAGACTAAGTGCTTCTGTAATAAGAGGAACAGCCACTGGAGAAGAATTACCCTAGATACTTGGTAGATGAGAAGGCTGGCAAAGTCGATAGAAGTATATTGGATATACATTATGTTAATGTGTACTTTACTAGTACTCCTAGTAGCACCATGGTATTAGATACCGGTTCGGTTGCTAAGTGTTAGTAAACTCGAAATAAAAGGTTGCGGAGTAAACGGAGACTAGCTAAAGGTGAGCTGGCGATATGTGTTGGAAGTGTTTCCAAGCTTGATGTGATCAAGCATCGCACGCTCCCTCTACCATCGAGATTGGTGTTTGCGTTGAGCATAGACATGATTGGATTATGTCTATCGCAATACGGTTATTCATTTAAGGAGGATAATGGTTACTCTGTTTATTTGAATAATACCTTCAATGGTCTTGCACCTAAAATGAATGGTTTATTGAATCTCGATCGTAGTGATACACATGTTCATGCCAAAAGATATAAGATAATAATGATATTACCACATACTTGTGGCACTGCAATTTGAGTCATATTGGTATAAAACGCATGAAGAAGCTCCATGTTGATGGATCTTTGGACTCACTTGATTTTGAATCACTTGAGACATGCGAACCATGCCTATTGGTATATATGCATGAAGAAACTCCATGCAAATGGACCGTTTGGACTCACTTGATTTTGAATCACTTGAGACATGCAAATCATACCACATGGGCAAGATGACTGAAAGCCTCGTTTTCAATAAAATGGAACTAGAAAGCAACTTGTTGGAAGTAATACATTTTGATGTGTGCAGTCCAATGAGTGCTGAGGCGTGTAGGGGATATCGTTATGTTCTTACTTCACAGATGATTTGAGTAGATGTTGAGTATATTTACTTGATGAATCACGAGTCTGAATTATTGAAAGGTTCAAGTAATTTCAGGGTGAAGTTGAAAGATCGTCATGACAAGAGGATAAAAGATCTATGATATGATCATAGAGATGAATATCTGAATTACGAGTTTGGCACAGAATTAAGACATTGTGGAAATTGTTTCACAACTAATACAACCTGGAACACCATAGTGTGATGGTGTGTCCGAACATCATAACTGCACCCTATAGGATATGATGCATACCATGATGTCTGTTATCGAATTACCACGATAGTTTATGGGTTAGGCATTAGAGACAACCACATTCACTTTAAATAGGGCACCACGTAATTCCGATGAGATGACACCGTATGAACTATGGTTTAGAGAAACCTAAGCTGTCATTTCTTAAAAGTTTGGGGCTGCGACGCTTATGTGAAAAAGTTTCAGGCTGATAAGCTTGAACCCAAAGCGGATAAATGCATCTTCATAGGACACCCAAAACAGTTGGGTATACCTCCTGTCTCAGATCCGAAAGCAATAAGGGATTGTTTCTAGAATCGGGTCCTTTCTCGAGGAAAGGTTTGTCTCGAGAATTGAGTGGGAGGATGGTGGAGACTTGATGAGGTTATTGAACCATCACTACAACTGGTGTGTAGCAGGGCACATGAAGTTGTTCCTGTGGCACCTACACCAATTGAAGTAGAAACTTATGATAGTGATCATGAAACTTCGGATCAAGTCACTACCGTACTTCGTGGGATGACAAGGACGCGTACTACTTCAGAGTGGTACGTAATCCTGTCTTGGAAGTCATGTTGCTAGACAACAATGAACCTACGAGCTATGGAGAAGCGATGGTGGGCCCGGATTCCGATAAATGGCTCGAGGCCATAAAATCCGAGAGAGGATCCATGTATGAAAACAAAGTGTAGACTTTGACAGAACAGCTCGATGGTCGTGAGGCTGTTGAGTACAGATGGATTTTAAAAGGAAGACGGACAATGATGGTAAATGTCACCATTAAGAAAGCTCGACTTGTCGTTAAGATGTTTTCTGACAAGTTCAAGGAGTTGACTACGATGAGACTTTCTCACTCGTAGCGATGCTAAGAGTCTGTTGGAATTATATTAGCGATTAGTGCATTATTTATGAAATCTTGCAGATAGGATGTCAAAAACATTGTTTCCTCGACATTTTTTTTGAGGAAAGGTTGTATGTGATACAAACCGGAAGGTTTTGTCAATCCTGAAAGATGCTAATAAGTATGCAAAGCTCCAGCAATCCTTCTAGGGACTGGAGTAAGCATCTCGGAGTTGGAATGTATGCTTTGATGATGATCAAAGATTTTGGGTTTATACAAAGTTTATGAGAAACTTGTATTTCCAAAGAAGTGAGTGGGAGCACTATAGAATTTCTGATGAATATATGTTGTTGACATATTGTTGATCAGAAATGACGTAGAATTTCTGGAAAGCATATAGGGTTATTTGGAAAGTGTTTTTCAATGGAAAGCCTGGATTAAGCTACTTGAACATTGAGCATCAAGATCTATAAGGATAGATCAAAACGCTTAATGGTACTTTCAAATGAGCACATACCTTGACATGATCTTGAAGGTGTTCAAGGTGGATCAGTCAAAGAAGGAGTTCTTGCCTGAGTTGTAAGGTATGAAGTTAAGACTTAAAGCTCGACCACGGCAGAATAGAGAGAAAGGACGAAGGTCGTCCCCTATGCTTAAGACATAGGCTCTACAATATGCTATGCTGTGTACCGCACCTGAAATGTGCCTTGCCATGAGTCAGTCAAGGGGTACAAGAGTGATCCATGAATGGATCACAGGACAGCGGTCAAAGTTATCCTTAGTAACTAGTGGACTAAGGAATTTTCTCGATTATGGAGGTGGTAAAAGAGTTTTTTTTTTGACTATATACTGCAAGGCAACAGCCTCACAGCCCTTTATTAAAAACAATAGGTACGCTGTACAAAATTACAAAGGATAAAGAAAGGCTACTCACAGAGAGGGATTAGGGAAGGGAAGCTATCCAAGAGGTTAGTCTATCTCTATATTTACACTTGATTCTATGAGCTAAAAGAGAAATATCATGAAAAAAATTCCTCCTCCAAGATCTGAAAGTGGGCAACTCATTTCTGAAGATCCTTCCATTTCTTTGGGTCCAAATATTCCAAGTAGCCGTAAAGACAACCTCAGTGAAAAAAGGCTGACCAAATTCCTTCCTGGCTGCGCAAGCCATTTCAAAAGTATTCTGGTTAGGGTGAACACTCCATGAGATGCCCAAATAATTCCAGACCCGTTGACTAAAGTTGCAAGCAAAGAAGAGATGAGCTCTATCTTCATGCAAACCTGAGGAGCACATAGCACATGTACCATCCTGAATAATCCAATGTCGTCGCTGCATCATATTCCTAGTGTTTAGACGATCCATCAAAAGGAGCCAGCCAAACACCTTGAGTTTGAGGGTGCAAGAACATTTCCAGATCCACCCAAATATGGGGTCAACCACAACTTCGGAAAAAAAAACTGATAGTAGATCCTGGATCGATAATCCCCAGTCCTTGAAGGCCATTTCCAGACATCATTAACTCCCTCATGCAAATTGATCAGAGGCATTAAAGCCTGGAGCTGGTTGAATTTCTCAAAAGCTTCAACTGATAGAGGCAGGTGAAAATTGTCGGTCGGTTCTGGCAACTCCATCACCTCCTTAATGGTAAGAGTGTCATCAATCACAAAAGAATGAAGCCTCGGGAAACGTTGTTGCATGATAACCACCTCGTTATTAAGTTGCCACCGATCCAGCCAAAAAACCACCGAGTCTCCGGAGCGCACGTGAGGGACAGCCAATTTACGAAATTTATCAAACAGTTTCATCATGTCACGCCACCAAAACGAACCACAACTTCGAGTTACTTGTGGCGGTGCAGCAGCATAATATGTGTCCCAGATAAGAGAAATCCAAGGTACATCCAACTTGTTAAAAAATTTGAAGAGATGCTTGATCAACAAGGCATCATTCTGTATGCCCAGGTCCAGAACCCCAAGTCCTCCATGGCTCTTGGGCCGACATACTAACTCCCAAGCTGCCAATGATTGTCTTGGTGTATCAGAGTTGCCTTGCCACAAACATTGCCGCATTATGCGTTCAATCTGCTTCAAAATTCCTTGAGGTAATGAGAGAGTGCACAAGAAATATATTGGCATCGATGAAAGAACAGATTTCAAGAGTTGTAGCCGGCTGCCCTGGTTCAACAGACAAGAGGAGGCAGACAATCTTCGCTCTATGCGGTCCACTAAGGGGAGCAGGTCATAAATTGTGGGTCTACTAGTACCCATTGGCAATCCCAGGTAAGTAAATGGCATGGAGCCAACATCACACCCAAGCAAAGCAGCCACACGTTTACCCTCCTCATCTGACATATTCATTGGGATTAATGAAGATTTACTAAAATTAACCCGCAAACCCGTAGACTTAGCAAAGGTCTCAAGCATATCCTTGAAAGCAATGAGCTGGCTGTCCATGGCAGGGACAATTAAAGTGTCATCAGCGTATTGCACAATCGGATAGTCCCGTGAAGAGGTTGGTATGGGCAGTGTGAGAATGTTTCTTGCACACATCTCATTAACCACAGACTGCAATAAATCCATAGCAATCACAAATAACAAAGGGGATAATGGGTCTCCTTGACGCACACCCGAACGACAGACAAAATGACTACCAGGCACACCATTTAAAAGAACCGAAGAGGATCCAGAGGACAAGATGCTCTCAATCCAACCTGTCCAGCGATCATCAAAACCCTTACATTTCAGGATCCTGAGAATTAGCTCGTGCTCGATGGTATCAAACGCCTTCGTGAAATCCAACTTGAGTAGGATTATAGGCCTTTTGGATGCCTTGCACTGATGGATATATTCAAAACACCATGCGAGACAATCTTGAATGGATCTACAGCGAAGAAACCCATATTGATTGCGGTGAATACATTTTAAGACCACACTTTGTAAACGATTTGCCAAAAGTTTAGTTAAAAACTTGAGGCAAGTATTTGTCAACGAAATGGGCCTAAAATCACCAATATACTCCGGGCTCAACTTCTTGGGAATAAGGGTAATGAGAGATGTATTTAGACACTCCAGGTCACACTTTCCCTCATAAAATTCCTTGACCAGCTTCATAAAATCTGGCTTTAGAATATTCCAGCATTTCTTGAGAAAAAGACTAGTAAACCCATCAGGGCCCGGAGCGCGGTCAGAAGGCATGTTCTTAATCACCGTATCCACCTCGGAGTCCGTGAAAGGCAAGGACAAATTCTCCAGGCCATCAATCCGCGTAAGTAATGTGTCAAGGTCAAAACCCATTTGAATACCTTTTGCCTGGCCCATTCTACTATTGAAGTCAGACCAAAACATCCCTGCTAACTGATGATGGTCAGAAATCACCTCCCCATCCACAGATTTGATCGAGGAGATGGTGTTTCTCCGATACCTTTCCGTTGCCATAGCATGGAAATTTTTTGAATTTTCCTCACCAACTTTGATATTTCTGATCGTGCAACGTTGCTTCCAATAAATGAACTGCCAGTGCAAAATATCTTCAAGATGTAATTTGACAATCTTGCGAAAATTGAACTCTGGCCAACTCAAGTGCCTAAATTCCTCAATATTATCCAAAAACATGATTACTTTGTTGCAATCCGAAATGAGAGCCTTGACTGTGGATAGGTTAAGATGCCATTTCTTAAGAGCACAACGAAGGGTTTTGAATTTAGTAGAAATGATTAATGCAGATGAAGATCTATCCACAGGTCTGTTCCAAACCTCAGATACGCAATCCATAAAACCAGGCAGATCAACCTAATAGTTTTCAAAGCGAAAAACTTTTGCCTTAGGAATACAAGTGGCAATGGAAACCACACACGGAATATGATCAGAGGCAGTGCGCGCAAGCGGTAGGACCATTGTGTTGGGGTGATCATGTGTCCAGGCCACAGATGTAAAGAACCAATCAATTTGTTCTAGCAGAGGTGTGGTTTGCATATTAGACCATGTGTACTGACGACCCTTTATTGGAAGCTCAACAAGACCCAAATGACCAATTATTTCGTTAAACAAAAAGATATCATTCACATCACCACCTGGCTGATTTCGGTTCTCAAACGACCGCATAAAGTTAAAATCGCCTAAAAGCAGCCAATTATCCTCAAAATGAATATCCAGATTATATAACCACTGTACAAAATCATCACGCGCCGGTCCTTGACACGGACCGTAAATTGAGACAAGAGACCAAGTCTCTGATGTATGCTTAGATTGAAACTTTATAATAATACCAAATGACTTAGCCTCAATTAAATTGCCTGTGAAGAAGGATGAATTCCATATGACCACCATACCAGCTGATGCCCCAACCGATGGCACATAAACAAAGTTATCAAAACGCCGAGGACAGAATTTCCTAATGAAGCGTTGATCAATATGCATGCATTTGGTTTCTTGGAGGCAAACAACAGAGCACCCACTTTCATTGATCTTTTGCCTAACAGCGAGCTGACGCGCTTCAGAATTCAAACCCCTAACATTCCAACAAAGTACTTTCCACTCTCTAAACGAAGTTTGATTCATTACAAACCAAAAGAGCACACAATTAAAAGTAAGCCATGCAATGGCCTACAACCCACTAAACAGACGAAAACAGCAATGTTCCAAACAGATAAGAACAGATAAATGGCGATTATGGTACGCCATGGACCTAAACCCTGGATGAAGCAACTAATCATCTGAACTTGCACTTTTGTTGGAGCGGGCAGGATTAGCTGCAAGCTTATCTGTTGTGATCTTCTCCGGCGCGATACGAAGACGAGTACCAATTCGATGAAGAGTTCGTCGTAAAGGGTTACGCCGATGCAAACTTTCACACTAATCCAGATTATTCTGAGTAGTAAACTGGATTCATATAGTAGAACAGTTATTTGGAATAGCTCCAAATAGAACGTGGTAGCTTTATCTAGGAGATGACAAAGAGATTTGTAAAGCACACACGGATCTGAAAGATTCAGACCCGTTGACTATAACATCTCTCACACGCATAACATGATCAAACCCAGAACTCATCGAGTGTTAATCACATGGTAAATGTGAACTAGATTATTGACTCTAGTAAACTCTTTGGGTGTTAGTCACATGGGGATGTGACCTTGAGTGTTAATCACATATCAATGTGAACTGGATTATTGACTCTAGTGCAAGTGGGAGACTGTTGGAAATATGCCCTAGAGGCAATAATAAATTGATTATTATTATATTTCCTTGTTCATGATAATCGTTTATTATCCATGCTAGAATTGTATTGATAGGAAACTCAGATACATGTGTGGATACATAGACAACACCATGTCCCTAGTAAGCCTCTAGTTGACTAGCTCGTTGATCAATAGATGGTTACGGTTTCCTGACCATGGACATTGGATGTCATTGATAACGGGATCACATCATTAGGAGAATGATGTGATGGACAAGACCCAATCCTAAGCCTAGCACAACATCATGTAGTTCGTATGCTAAAGCTTTTCTAATGTCAAGTATAATTTCCTTAGACCATGAGATTGTGCAACTCCCGGATACCATAGGAGTGCTTTGGGTGTGCCAAACGTCACAACATAACTGGGTGACTATAAAGGTGCACTACGGGTATCTCCAAAAGTGTCTATTGGGTTGGCGCGAATTGAGACTGGGATTTGTCACTCCGTGTGATGGAGAGGTATCTCTGGGCCCACTCGGTAGGACATCATCATAATGTGCACAATGTGACCAAGGAGTTGATCACGGGATGATGTGTTACGGAACGAGTAAAGAGACTTGCCGGTAACGAGATTGAACAAGGTATCGGGGTACCGACGATCGAATCTCGGGCAAGTATCGTACCGATGGACAAAGGGAATTGCATACGGGATTGATTAAGTCCTTGAAATCGTGGTTCATCCGATGAGATCATCGTTGAGCATGTGGGAGCCAACATGGGTATCCAGATCCAACTGTTGGTTATTGACCGGAGAGTCATCTCGGTCATGTCTGCATGTCTCCCGAACCCGTAGGGTCTACACACTTAAGGTTCGGTGACGCTAGGGTTATAGAGATATTAGTATGCGGTAACCCGAAAGTTGTTCGGAGTCCCGGATGAGATCCCGGACATCACGAGGAGTTCCGGAATGGTCCGGAGGTAAAGATTTATATATGGGAAGTCTTGTTTTGGTTGCCGGAAAGTTTCGCGCATTATCGGTATTGTACCGGGAGTGCCGAAAGGGGTCTGGGGGTCCACCAAGGGGGTCCACCTGCCCCGGGGGGCCACATGGGCTGTAGGGGTGTGCGCCTTGGCCTATATGGGCCAAGGGCACCAGCCCCAAGAGGCCCATGCGCCAAGAGATAAGGGAAAGGAAGAGTCCTAAAAGGGGAAGGCACCTCCTAGGTGCCTTGGGGAGGATGGACTCCTCCCTGGCCGCACCCTTCCTTGGAGGAAGGGCCAAGGCTATGCCCCCCCTCTCCCTTGGCCCTATATATAGTGGGGGGAAGGGAGGGCAGCCGCACCTAAGCCCTGGCGCCTCCCTCTCCCTCCCGTGACACATCTCCCTCCTCCCGCAGTGCTTGGCGAAGCCCTGCTGGATCACCACGCTCCTCCACCACCACCACACCGTTGTGCTGCTGCTGGATGGAGTCTTCCTCAACCTCTCCCTCTCTCCTTGCTAGATCAAGGCATGGGAGACGTCACCGGGCTGTATGTGTGTTGAACACGGAGGTGCCGTCCGTTCGGCGCTAGGATCATCGGTGATTTGGATCACGACGAGTACGACTCCATCAACCCCATTCTCTTGAACGCTTCCGCGCGCGATCTACAAGGGTATGTAGATCCACTCCTCCCTCGTTGCTAGATGACTCCATAGATTGATCTTGGTGACACATAGGAAAATTTTGAATTATTGCTACGTTCCCCAACAACAATTTCCTGGATGTGCCTTCAATTACGAAGGGTGTGGTTCTTGTAAAGCTTCCCAACAAATATGATGCGGCATGTCTTCATCATCATGTTTATGAGTGGAAAGACCATTCTGTTAGGTTCTCCAAGGTTGACGAGATGGTGATGGTGCATGTAGACATCTCTCACGAAGTCCATGGCCTAGTCAGTTATGTAGGGTTCATCCCGCAGGTCGGTGGCAAGAAATAGTCTGCAGAGTTTAATTAGTGCAACTTTTCTTGTCTGTAGTAAGTACTATTGTTCAGTACTTGATTTGTGTTTGTGAACCCTGTATTGTTTATTAGTACCAATGTTGGGGATATCGCTTATCGGGAACTTATCGGTCAACCCATGATAAGGGCTAAATCGGCCAGTTTATCCGCATATCGGCTGATTTATCGCCATATCGGTTGATTTATCGATCAATTTATCTTATTGGTCAGACAATGGTAAGCGATAAATCGGCCGATTTTTCGGAATATCAAAAGATATCTTGAACAGTGATTAGTACTGCCGCTTTTGGTGTGTGGTCAGTCCTGAGAACGGTCTATGTTAATGTTTGTCCACTCAATTCAGTCTGTATATTTTGAAGTATCCAGATCATCTTTTTTGTGAGGACGGTTTATCAATTATGGTTACACTCCAATATCTGTATGCATTGCAGGGTTTATCGCACCCACCAGGATTTCCAGTCCCATGGATGTTCGATCCATATGATTTGTCATGACCTTTGGACTGTCCTGCTTGTGGGAGTAGGCGGGGCCCCTGCATGCCACCCGTAGTTGGACGATCAATCTTCTGTTTTCTAGGATTCACTCGTTTCACATCAAGTATATCTTATTGATTTACTGTCTAAATCTTATTGATTTAATGTCATGTTTTCTTTCTTTTCCTGCAATTTTACGATGCAGGTTTTGCCATGTGACATTCATCACAGAATAAACTATTTGGTTTGCTCTACGATGGCTATTTTTGGAGGTTTCACTTCTTATGTCGTGTCAGTAACGAAGCATTGTCCATCACTTATATTACTGGAAAAAATTGGATAAGTCTGTTATCTGAGTACAAGTTGAATCCCTATGATGAACTGCAGTTTGGTTTAACAAAAACGACACAATTAGTCCCTCTCGCATTTAAAAGAAATGAAGAAAAAAAACTGGATCACGGTCATGGAGCCTAGTCAAGTTAGAAAACTGATCATAGCAGACCAGACACGATCGGCGCTGTCTCGCACATCGGTACCACCTTCAGCAACGGATCGAGCACCGACAGTTGCTCTAGCACTAACAGCGGCAGCAGCTCAGTCTGATCTAGCTGAGGATTGGGCACTGACCGTGTCAGCGGATCAGGCTGATCTACCGGAGGATCAGGCATCGACACCGGAACCTGCTCCGACACCGACACTAGCTCTATAAGGAGCACCATCTCCGGCAACAGCAGCGGCTTCGCACCTGCACTAACACTTGCACTTGCATCTGCTCCGGCCCGTGCAGCGGCGACCGAACAAGTAGTTGCACCAGCAATAGACTGGGCTGCAGTTCGCACTTCATATACCAAAGTCCTTACAAAGCCGACATGTCCACCTTCTTGGTAAGCATTCGCCGCCCAAGTGCTTCGTTCTTTTTTTCTTTCCATGTTGTTTCGCATGATTTGCTGTGTTGATCTAACTATTTGGGTATGTCTTCTTGTTTGCAACCAGAGAATTCCTAGAGCAACGAGGGAGTCGTTCAACAATCCGGGAGACAGCGGCCAAGTTTCTCTTACCATGCGCAGCCTTGGTGTGAATGAACCTGCTCAATAAACCGTAAGTACAAAGGATGGTTGCATGAGGATTGATGCTAAAGGACGGTCAAGGTTCAAATCTAAATCATATCTTGCGGTAGGGGATGATCTCGAAATCGAACTTTCTCGGCAAGGAGAGCTGGTCCAAATCAACTTTGAAATTCTTCAGTAGTAGCACGCAACTGCCGAACTGATCTATCCTCTAAGAGATTTTGATGTAATCGTATGGCATGGTGAAACAGGTGTCCTGTGTGTATAAGTAATACGACATTATTATTTATCACATGGTATATCATTGATAGAATTGCAACCTCATTGCTGGTTAGGAACTGTCGTTCGATTTCATTCCAATAGCTGCCGTGCTTTATTCAATTTTGTGTATTCGCCTTGCGACAACATCTAAAACCAGCGTCGTACCGATCACTTCCAATATGAAAAGTGCTGAGGTAGAACACATGGGCCCCCCAAACATGCAGGGTGGGCTTGCGGCCCAAAGTCCAGAACCGCGAGCCTGTCTGAGTATTATATTCTCAGCTGAACCCCCATAATGCCCGTTGAGGGAGTCCTGGATTAGGGGGTATCCGGACAGCCGGACTATATCCCCGGCCACGGACTCCGAACCGCCTGCACCCATGCCTATCGAATCCGACTGGGCACCGATCATGGAGTTCACCTCCGCGGATATCTTTCAGCACTCGCCCTTCGGCGACATACTGAATTCATTAAAGTCTCTCTCCTTGTCAGGAGAGTCCCGGCCGAACTATGTCCGACAGGATTGGGATGCGGATGACGAAGAAATTCGGCACCCACCCACCACCCACTTAGTAGCCACTGTCGATGATTTGACTCCGAAGACATCGACGGTATGGACGACGATGCAGGAGATGAACAGGAGCCACTGCCCACAGGGCACTGGATGCCCACTTCATCATATGATGTATACATGGTGGACACACCCAAAGAAAATGACGACGAGGAATGGAAGGACGCAACGAAGGATCGATCCCTCAAGAAGCAGTCAAAGCGGCGGCGTAAGCGCCGCTCCAAATCCCGCCTCGGCAGAAAACAACGATCATATAGACCCAGCGATAGAGCAGGGTGAGCCAGCGGACGACGAACACAGCATTGAACCACCGTCCGACCACGGCAACACGGAGAATCAAACCGAACAACCCATCTCCGGTGAATATAGCAGTCTGGATGACATCACACCAGACAGGCACCCAGAGCAACAGAATCCCCATCAAAGGCTTGTTGCCCCTGCGAGGAGTCTGAAAAAGCAGAAGCAAAGGCTCAGGGATGCACAAGACATACTAATAATTAGATGGAGTAAAGTACTCAACACCACAGCAAAGTACGGCGGCAGTCGCCACACAAAGAGCTACCCGAAGCGAAAGCTGCTACCTGAATTCGATGATGAGGCCTTAGAGCCCCCGCAATCAAAAAACAAAACAGCCAATCGGTCGGATAGACGACCTCGTGGCCAACATAGAGCGGCAAACGACGCCACACACAAGCCAGTAAGCGATCCATGTGAGGACGCACATCAAAAGGACGGCGCAACCAGATCCATCTACGAGCCAAGCAAGCGCGCTCTAGCAAGCAATGCAACACAACAAAAATCCGAACACCACGGTACACCCAAATACAGGGGTGCCGCACACCCCCTATGTTTCACTGATGAGGTGCTGGACCATCAATTTCCAGAGGGATTCAAACTTGTAAACATAGAGGCGTACGATGGAACGACAGACCCTGGGGTCTGGATTGAGGACTACATCCTCCATATCCACATGGCTCGAGGAGACGATCTCCATGCCATCAAGTACTTACCCCTCAGGCTCAAAGGACTAGCTCGGCACTGGCTTAAAAGCCTCCCTGAAAACTCCATTGGAAGCTGGGAAGAGCTCGAGGACGCTTTTCGAGCAAATTTTCAAGGGACCTATGTCCGACCACCGGATGCAGACGATTTAAGTCACATAACTCAACAACCCGGAGAGTCATCCCGAAGGCTTTGGAACAGGTTTCTCACTAAAAAGAACCAAATAGTCGACTGTCCGGACGCCGAAGCCTTAGCAGCTTTCAAGCACAGCGTTCGAGACGAATGGCTTACCAGACACCTCGGCCAAGAAAAGCCGAGAACAATGGCAGCATTAACAAGCCTCATGACCTACTTTTGCGCGGGCGAGGACAGCTGGCTAGCCTGATGTAGCACCAGCGACCCAATTACATCCGAAGTCAGGGACGGAAAAGGGGAAGCCACGACGCAGCAAAAACATTCGTCGGAATAAAGAAGACACCCCGAAGAGCACGGCGGTAAACGCCGGATTCAGAAGCTCTCAGCCAGGTCAGCAAAAGCTTCCCTCCAAAGGCAACAGAGACAAACTGTCCAGCCTAAACAAGATTCTGGACAAAATATGTCAGATCCACAGCACCCACGATAAACCTGCAAATCATACCCATAGAGAATGTTGGGTCTTCAAGCAGTCCGACAAGCTCAACGCCGAACAGAAGGGGCAGGATACACCAAGCGAAGACGAGGACGAGCCTCACAAGCAAAGCACTGGGGAACAGAAGAAATTCCCATCAGAAGTCAAAACAGTAAACGTGTTACACGTGATGAAGGGGAGAAACAAAGCAGCACTCCTAGAGACACATGCCCTAGGGCCTATCACCGCGGAGTTCTGCCACTGGTCGTCCCAACCGATCACCTTTGACCATCGGGATTACTCGGCAAGTATTCGGCATGCAGGATGGGTTGCCTTTGTGTTAGACCCGATAATTGATGGATACCACTTCACACGAGTCCAGATGGATGGCGGCAGTAGTTTAAACCTGATATATCAGGACACAGTCCGCAAAATGGGGATAGACCCAACAAAAATCAGCCATAGCAATACTACCTTTAAAGGAGTAACGCCAGGCCTAGAAGCCCATTGCACGGGCTCCCTGCTACTAGAGGTTATATTCGGCTTTCCCGATAACTTCCGCAGCGAAAAGTTAACCTTGCACATCGCTCCGTTCCAAAGTGGCTATCAAGCACTACTCGGACACGAAGCTTTCGCTCGCTTTAACGCAATACCGCATTACGCTTCCCTCATGCTTAAGATGCCTATTCCACGTGGCATCATTACAGTAAATGGAAGTATTGAGCACTCCTTGCGCACGGAAGACCGTGCGGCTGCCTTGGCAGCCGCACACTAAACGGCCTCACCAACTAGAGCATCTGACAGGTCGTTAAGACCACGGACGCGGTTAGACGAGTCCGGTGTAGCTATATATAATTGATACAGGTTTGATGGCTATACCCCTATAACAATACAAGGGGCTCAATGCATGTAAACAAGTGATAATTAGGCTCAACTTTCCTCTTCTTGAACTGTACATGGTTTATTTAGTATAACCTACCTTTTGCATGACAACTTTTCAGCTAAGTTCCTCTCTCTTACAGATGACCATCGTGCTACACCCGTCCAGGATACGGCACAACGGAGAAACAAGCGCAGACGTGCAGCAGGGACCCGTTCCAAGGATTCTTTTTAGATTAAGACCCTGCGTAAACCTTTTTTACTGTCTCTTGTTGATACACATCCCCCGGATTCTCAGTACAATTGAGAAGGATGATGACGTATTGGCATGTGGCCACATCAGAATATTGCACGTACCTGGACACCAGGGGCTTATTACAAAGGGCACTGTTTAGCCCGGTTTACATCATAAAGACCGAATACCTTAGGGAGTATTCGACGTCGCGAGTTTAGCCTTATATGCATCAGCTCCGAATCATGTCTTTGGTCAAATGTTGGGTTTTCCCGACTCCTGTGTTTTGCTGCCTTACGTTCCGCTCTATCGGCTAAGGCGGCACCAGGAGAACTACTGCGATTGTGCCCTGGTTCATCCGGATGAGCACCTCAGTAGAGAAAGCCGAAAACTGACTGTCATGATATAGCGTGAGACTGGTCAACCACTCGATGACCTAGCGGAATCTTCGGGATTCCTCCGCCTTAACGAAGGGCCGTTTCCCGGCCAGGCATGTACGCGCCCCGAATTCGGATGAGTGCGGAGCCACCAGGGGCTATATAGTAGCCCCATTGTCAAACTCCTCTGGCTAAGTGAAAGTGTTAAAGCATTATAGTCCGATTGCCTAGTTCGCTGCGCTATCACCTCCTTAATGGACCAAGACATTGGATCAAGTGTGAACATGCATCTTCTGCGAGCACCCCCGCATTATATGCGTGGGGGCTGAAGCCGACGACTGCCATCTTTCAGGTTATATAGATATATACATAAACGGCCGCACAGGAGGTATTATAATTCTTTCAGGCACAAGTATAAAATAGCCTTTACAATTCAGTAAAACATCGTTTTTCAATGGGAATACATGTCATTAGAACATAATATTCTTCGAGCACTGCGCTTCTATTGAACGAGCGCCCTCAAGAACTTCTCAAAAAGTAGTGCTCGACTGGTACTCGACTCTCGTCCGAATCTTGGGCTGCAATGGCGGTGACCTCCATCTCCGCCTAGTATGTCTTCACACGGGCAAGGGCCATCCGCACACCCTCTACGCACGCCGACCTCTTCATCGCGTTGATGTGCGGCACTGCACCAAGGAACTGTTGCACCAAACTAAAATAACTGTTCGGCTTTGGCCTTTCGGGCCACAGATGATCCACAACAGACCTCATGGTGAGTCCGGACAACCTATTCAGCTTGGCCCATTCGGCCAACCGATCAGTTAATGGAAGCGGATGCTCTGGAACGTTAAATTGTGACCAGAACAGCTTTTCCACTTCGCAATCTTTTTCATCTCGGAAGTATTCGGCCGCATCGGCAGCACTCGCCGCTAAGTCCAGATATGCATCCACAGAACTCCACAGCCGGTCCAAAGGGGCGTACTTAGGATCTTCGAGCTTCATCCGTAGCATAAAGGGCTTCCCAGCCACGGTATCCCCGGCTTGACGCAACTCCTCGTTCATCGCTCTCATTGCAGAGTGGGTGTCTTTGGTCACCGTCGTGGCCTTCTCCAGGTTTGTCCTCTTCGCTCGATCTTCCTATTCAAGAAGCTCGTAACGGTCAGCGGCATTCTTCAATTCCACAGCCATCCTGGCTATCTCCTCCTTGCTTTGGCCGTGAGCAGCCTGTTCGGCTTTCAGCTCCTTAACTGCCTTCAGGGCAGCCGCATCACTTTTCCTGGCTTGTTCTTTGGCTCGGGCAAGTTCTGCCCGAAAGTTCTCCACGGCCGCAGCTCCATCTACATTCACACACATGTTATAGATACTGGCATTATGCTCCTCTTCCATGTGTTGCTGGAGGAATCACATACCCTGTGCCTCGTCAAGCCCCTTGTTGACAAGTACGATGTCGGCATCTGCCACATCAAGCTGCCGCTTTAGCTCGGCAAACTCATCAGTCCGGCTGGCCACCGGACCCTCCGCCACATGCATATTAAGGCGGCACGATTATACCTGGGACTATGATCCTCTGTGCCTCGTCGTCTTCGACAGCACCCAGAGTCTCAGGGGATACTATCTACATAGGGAACATCTAAAAATGTGCGGTACTGTAAAAAATGTACATCATTTCGCGTACCTCAAAACCCGTCAGTAGACTCATAAAGGCTTCATGCAACCTGCTTTCGGCGGACGAAATCCTTTCAATCAACGTACCCATCAACGTGTGGTGCTCTTCTGAGATAGCCGCTCACTCTAGTAGATCCCTCAGTGCGTTCGACCGCACACCAGACGGTGTCGGACTCTTTCGATTGCTCTCTTCAAGAGCCAGATACTGAGGACTTCGGGTGGCCATAGGATTGCCTTCTGGCCTTGCCGAATCAGGAGAAACCATTCGCGACGACACCTCGGGGTCGTCCGCCTCATGAGGCGGTATGGCAGGGGGAGGCGTTTCGCTCTCCATCATCTCTGGAAGAAGATCCCCTGAAGACGAGCTATGCTGAGAAGGGCTAAGATCCGAACTGCAAGATAAATGCTTCGGTTATTTCCCACAGAAGCAAAGCGAGGTATTTTCATTATTAAGTACCCTTTTACTTATAGCTCGGTGGAGGGCTGATCCCCTTGAGGGCATAGTGCGGCCGGGGTAGCCCTCGAGGCAGGACCCTCCGGCAAAGATTTCTTCCCCCGTTTGGAGACCATTGTCTCCGGGTCCTCGGAGGCGGTCCTCTTCCTTCCCTGGGGAGAGGAAGTTTCAGTCCCTCCTTCCCGGGTAACCTTCTTCGTGGAGGCGCTAGCCTCCTTGTTCCCCCCTTTATCTTCTCCTAAGGGCACTTGATAAGGCGCGATCTCCGGCATCCTGGTTAGCACGGGATTTGGTGAGGTCTCAGGGAGGGGGGCCGGACACCTGATCAACTTTGCCTTTGCTATCCAATCCTGGTCAAAGAGCGGCTTATTAGGGCGACGTTGTGATAAATAAACGGACAGTGTGTTCAGATGCGGGGCTACTTACTTGGGTATCCGGGCGATTGCAGCTCAGACCTGCATCCTCAGTGATGTCCGGACACATTATTTGTGGTCCGAAGAACAATTTGTACATCTCCTCGGGCATCATGCCGAGGAAGTGTTGGATAGCTCGCGGTCCCTCCGGGTTGAACTCCCACATGCGGAAGGGACGGCGTTTGCAAGGCTGGACTCGACGAACTAGCATAACTTGCACTACCATAACCAGACTGAAATCTCTCTCAAAGAGATCTCGGATACGGCTTTGCAGTATTGGCACGTCCTTGGCTGGACCCCAGCTTAGCCCCCTGCTGATCCATGACATCAGTTGTGGTGGGGGACCTGAGCGAAAGGTGGGGGCAGCTACCCACTTGGCACTTCGGGGAGCTATGATGTAGAACCACTCTCGCTGCCACAATCCGGACACCTCTGGGAAGCTACCCTCAGGCCATGGAGCGTCAGCGATTTTGCTTATTGAAGCGCCTCCGCACGCTGCATGCTGCCCCTCGATCATCTTCGGCTTCACATCGAAGGTCTTGAGCCACAGGCCGAAGTGAGGGGTAATGCGGAGGAAGGCCTCACATACGACAATAAATGACGAAATGTGAAGAAGGGAATCCGGGGCCAGATCGTGAAAATCTAGCCCATAATAGAACATAAGAACCCTAACAAAGGGATCCAGAGCGAGGCCTAGTCCTCGAAGGAAGTGGGAGACGAACACGACGCTTTCGTTGGGTTCGGGAGTAGGGACGACTTGCCCTCAGGCAAGCAGCCGATGCGAAATTTCGGCAGTCAGATATCTGGCCTCTCTCAACTTCTTGATGTCCTCCTCCATGACGGAGGAAGGCATCCACCGACCTTGAAGGTTGGATCCGGAAATAGTTGAAGGTCCGAAGTGCCTAAACCTGAGCTTTGGGTGTTGGAACTCGAGGCGGGAGGTGGATTCGATTAAGATCGAGAGGAAAAAGCCATGTCCCCTTTATAAAGAGGGTGAATATCAAGCGTCCTCCTTGTGGCCGTTTGGGACTTGCCTAAGATCTAGGAGTCCTACCCATAGGCACGGTTGGGTTACCCACGTCCGTATTGATGAGAATCCCGTGATAAAGGGGACATGATCTCTGCTTCGACAAGATGTGCCAAGGAAACCGCCTCGCGAAACATGCTGAGATGGGTTATGAAAAATGATTCGAATAAACACCTGGCTGTGGTGTGATGTCACACTATGGGGTACGTCAGCAGATTAGACTTGTGGAAATATTATTCTCTCTACGGTGGTATGTGGAACTCGTTTTGCAGAGCCGGACACGATCCTCATGTTCGAAATCTTCTATGAAGTATTCGGAGGAGGAACCCGCCTTGCAATGCCGAAGACAATCTGCATGCCAGACTCATCGTCATTGAAGCCTGGTTCAGGGGCTACTGAGGGAGTCCTGGATTAGGGGGTATCCGGACAGCCGGACTATATCCTTTGGCCAGACCGTTGGACTAAGAAGATACAAGATTGAAGACTTCGTCCCGTGTCCGGATGGGACTCTCCTTGGCGTGGAAGGCAAGCTTGGCAATATGGATATGTAGATCTCCTTCCTTGTAACCGACTCTGTGTAACCCTAGCCCCCTCCGGTGTCTATACAAACCGGAGGGTTTAGTCCGTAGGACCAAGAACAACAACCATACCATAGGCTACCTTCTAGGGTTTAGCCTCTCTGATCTCGTGGTAGATCAACTCTTGTATTACTCATATTATCGAGAACAATCAAGCAGGACATAGGGTATTACCTCCATCAAGAGGGCATGAAAACCTGGGTAAACATCGTGTCCCCTGCCTCCTGTTACCATCTGCCTTAGACGCACAGTTCGGGACCCCCTACCCGAGATCCGCCGGTTTTGACACTGACACCCGTGCATTGCACGTAACATCAAGATGCATTTGTATGAGTATTTTATCTTGTGAGAGAAAAGGATGAATGAGGGAAGGCCTTATTTGAAAATGTGGAGACGTGTGCGGGTAACATTTTGCAAAATTGTCACAGTTTCCTTCCTATCCGTCAGATATAAATCGAACGGCCTATATTGCAGGATGGCAGGCACACCATCATCACCAACTCGTCTATACTATGTTAAAAACAACTCTGTTTTTTTTATAATTATATATGTTGTATATATTCCCCTTGATTTTTCTTATGTATAAAGTTGTGATATAAAAGATTTGTATATTTCTTTACAGAGGGAGTATCTCTCTGTCAAAAATATATTTATGTGTAACTAGTTACTCCTGTCTTTCTACTTCCTTTCGCTGATATGTGGGGCATCCAGCAACGGGGTCCACATGCCATATGCACAAATTAGAGTGCACAACTGAAAGTGCAACTATCCCTAGGTGGTTTTGGTAATTCATAACAACATATAGCTCATTGAGCTAATGCTATTCCAAGATGATTATTTCAGGAAAGCTCAATGATTGGCATGGCATGGATGTGAAAGTGGAACCCTCAAAATGCTAAGGGCAAAGAATTGGCTCAAGCTCAAAAGATCAAGACTCTTCATTTTATATTTTAGTGATCCAAGATCACATTGAGTCTTTAGGAAAAGCCAATACTATCAAGGAGGGATGAGGTGTTGCTTAATGAGCCTCTTGCTTTATGTGCTTCGTGATATGCTCCAAAATCCTCAACCACTTTTCCATAGCCACAAATGACCTAAACCCTAAGCCAAACTCGGTCATACCGATTCTTTCAATCCGGCGCCACCGAGTTTCACTTGTCATTTGCCACTGCCAAACCCTAGCAATTCGGTCCTACCGATAAGGATCTCGGTCTCACCGAGATGGGATTGCAAACTCTCTGTTTCCCTTTCGTAACTTTTCGGTCTCACCGAAAGAGCGAATCGGTCCCACCGGAATTGCAATGTAAACTCTCTGTTCCTTTTTGTAACATTTCGGTCTCACCGAAAGAGCAAATCGGTCCCACCGAGTTCACCTGACCAACTCTCTGGTTAGCTTATTACCAAACCCGGTCTCACCGAGTTTGTGTAATCGGTCTCACCGAGATTACGTTATGCCCAAACCGTAACAGAATCGGTCCTACCGAGTTGCATGTCAGTCCCACCGAAATTCCTAACGGTCACTAGGTTTACTATTTCGGTCAGACCGAGTTTTATGATTCGGTCCCACCGAGATTGGTAGATTGTGTGTAACGGTTGGATTTTGTGTGGAGGCTATAAATACCCCTCCACCTCCTCTTCATTCGTGGAGAGAGCAATCAGAACACATACACCATTCCAACTCATATGTTCTGAGAAAGAACCACCTACTCATGTGTTGAGACCAAGATATTCCATTCCAACCATATGAATCTTGATCTCTAGCCTTCCCCAAGTTTCTTTCCACTCAAATCTTCTTTCCACCAGATCCAAATCCTATGAGAGAGAGTTGAGTGTTGGGGAGACTATCATTTGTAGCACAAGAGCAAGGAGTTCATCATCAACACACCATTTGTTACTTCTTGGAGAGTGGTGTCTCCTAGATTGGCTAGGTGTCACTTGGGAGCCTCCGACAAGATTGTGGAGTTGAACCAAGGAGTTTGTAAGGGCAAGGAGATCGCCTACTTCATGAAGATCTACCGCTAGTGAGGCAAGTCCTTCGTGGGCGATGGCCATGGTGGGATAGAGAAGGTTGCTACTTCATGGACCCTTCGTGGGTGGTTGCTTCTTCGTGGACCCTTCGTGGGTGGAGCCCTTCGTGGACTCGCGCAACCGTTACCCTTCGTGGGTGGAGCCCTCCGTGGACTCGCGCAACCGTTACCCTTCGTGGGTTGAAGTCTCCATCAACGTGGATGTAGGATAGCACCACCTATCCGAACCACGGGAAAACATCCGTGTCTCCAATAGCGTTTGAATTCTCCAAACCCTTCCCTTTATATTCTTGCAAGTTGCATGCTTTACTTTCCGCTGCCAATATACTCTTTGCATGCTTGCTTGAATCGTGTGATGATTGCTTGACTTGTCCTAAGATAGCTAAAATCTGCCAAGAACTAAAATTGGGAAAAGGTTAAGTTTTTATTTGGTCAAGTAGTCTAATCACCCCCCCTCTAGACATACTTTCGATCCTACAACAACTGCACGGTAGACACACCCCGGTCGTAGCGCCACAGTAATGCCCAATGAGCCGTCAAATCACAACCCCCCTTTTCCAGCTTTAGCAGTAAGCTGGACGAACGAAATGGTAATATTTCACTGGGCCTGAATCCCCTTCTCCCTCGTCTGCTTGTTCAGAGAAAACCCCCTCTCGGCGATTGCATAGGGTTTTCTCATGGAGAACCAGGTACGAATTCTTCATCCATCCCCGATAAATCCAAGTCCCTTGGTCGCGGGTAATCCTAGGTAGGCAGCCGCCGCCGTTGATGCATTTTTCTTCCTACTGAATCTAGTGTGTTTCATTTGCAGTGCCCAAAGTGCGAGGACCCTACAGGTTTCTGTGCCCTCGACGATATGCCACACTTGTTCCTTCTCATCCTAACATAGGATTTTAAAACGCGCACAGTATGTTCCTAGAATCCTCTTTTTCTATCTGGGAGGGTGGGGTTTTTTTGAACATGCTGTCGACTAATTTGGAAATTTGGATTGCTATATTTGGATAAAAGGTACTACTAGTACGATGGTCAATACTGACGTGAAGGAGGAAGTTATTTTTAGATTTGGATAGGGAATACATTGTGTTCTCATATTATTTTTCCTGCAGTGCATTATTTGCTCTACCAGAACACATGTACTCAAGATGCTCGGCCTTGCCATAACTGAATACACCAGTTTAA
This sequence comes from Triticum urartu, assembly GCF_003073215.2. NCBI lineage: Eukaryota > Viridiplantae > Streptophyta > Magnoliopsida > Poales > Poaceae > Triticum > Triticum urartu. The sequence goes on along the minus strand of NC_053026.1, from coordinate 509,563,768 downwards.
TGGTCACAGTGAAGAAAAGCCATGGATATAAGTTCCGAGTTGGGTTCATGAACCAAGAAGATCGCTGCTTTTTTATGGCCGAACTTGGATAAACTTTCTCAAGTGTTACGGACTTAAAGTTGGCGCACGTATGTTGATGGAAATAGCAGAACCTAGTCTCATCTTAACTGCGATCTTCCACCCCGACGGCATTCCAATTGTTCATCCATGTTAGTTTTGTATCTGGTTCTTGCTTGTTGCCTTGATTACTTCTTAATCCACCTATTCTGTCTAACTAATCACAATTTAACTTTAGAAGTAGCAACGGATATCTCACGAAGATGTTACTTCTAACTAATATTTTCTTATAATTGGTGGCACGTGTAGGTTTTTCAGAGTTAAGCAGGCTGCTCGTTTGTTATTCTGTAAAAACTCGGCTATTACTGATGGCACTGAAGTTGACTGGGACGACATCAACAAGTTCCTACACTTTATTGATTGTCTTCAGGTCCTTGTGGGGCTTTTCAATGGTGGAAGGCCACGTGGGATATGTGTGCCACTGCTGCACTCATTGAACAGGTCCAACTGTGTCGAGAAACTTATGGTACGAGCTGTTTTCTGTTATATGTGCTGTTCATAAACTATTGCTTATACACAGCTTTACAGTTGTGATCTTCTTGAAACAGAAACTGCCCAGTTCTATTGTTCCTATACAGATGCCTGACCATGGTCGGGTCAGACTTGTGCTTGGTCACAACATGATGTTTATGTCGACCTACTCCATTCCCCTTGGAGGTGAAAAGATACTTATTCATGGGGGGTCTCAAATAATGAAGGCATGTGCTTGTTGGAGAATAGGACAGAAGATTATGTTCCTGCTTTTCCATGGCTCTAAAGCGAATATCCTGTTTATTGACCACATTGCGAGATGAAGCGGCTTTTAGAAGGTTGTGGATGCGCGGGGTGGCTCCTAGGCCTTGTCCTGGGGCTTGGCGGCCTCACCCTTGGTTAACTGTAGGCAAAGTAGCACTGTTCGAGGCATTCTTTGTACGGTTGAACCTGTATAAGTACTCATACTGCTTTCAGCTATGGTTGTTAAGTGCCCCTACTGGTTTCAGTTAAGGTTGTTAAGTACTCCTGCTGCTTTTACAGTCTGTCATGTTTCTTCAGTCCTGTCTTCCTCCAGCCGCCAAAACCAAACCAGCGCTGGAGGGGCCGTCTGCTTCCGCCTCCCACAGCTGGTTGCGCCTCAGCGCATGCATCGCTGCCCCACCGTCTCCTAAATCGTTAACACCGACGTCCGAGGCCTCGCCGTCGTCCTCCGCGCACTTTGGTGCACTCGCCGCGGCGCCGCCCTCTCGCGTTGTCAACATGGTCAACAAACAACAGGAATCGGCAGAAGTACGTGGAGAGGATGACAGTAGGGGCCCACCATGTCAGCGTATGGAAAAATAAAATGCTTCCTCCTAGTGTTTTCCTGACATCTGGGACCCATGACATTGTGAGCGTATATTAGTCAATAGACAAGAGAACAGCACAAGATCGACTGACACCTGGGACGTAGCTGGTCGAGCAGTATTTTTTTGTTATTGTTGAGATGGAGCAAGGTTTGAACTCGGATGTGGCCCGTCTAGCCCAGGCTTATATTTTATGTTCACCATGTGACCAGCCCAGTTATTTTTTCTTTGTGAAAATGAGCCCAGTTTATTTTTCTGAAGAATACCCAATCCAGACCTACTTATTTTTCTACGCCCTGATGGGCTGCAACTCTTTCAAGACGCTTGCAAATCTTGAAAGTAATGAAACGGGTTGTAAATATAAAAACAGATGACAAATTGGCAATTACTTTATAATTTCTGAATTTTTTCACATTTTCAGATTCCTATTTCACTCGGCATTAACCTAATTTAAATATATCTTCAAAGTACTTTAAATCTGGCTCGACATTTCGGTATTAAAAATAGTTTGGAACCCACAGAGATATGCAAAATTGGCCCTGGCCAACCAAAAAACGGACCGCAATAAATTGCATAAGAAGTCGTAATGAGCTATATATAAATTATTAAAAAAAAGAAGGAATGGTCTGACTTGTGGGCCTATTAAGTTGACGCGTATGCAAGATTTCTTTAGTCATTATATACATCAACAAGCGATTCTATCAGACGTAACCGTTGGATGTCAATCCAACGGCCGTCATGTTTCTTCAATCTTGGATCTTCTTGCTCCAGCCGCCAAATCCAGCGCCGGTGGGACCGCCTGCTCCCGCCTGCCCTGGCCGGCTGTGTTGCCGCGCAGGCCTCACCGCCCCACCGTACTCCCATCGCTGGCCTAGCCATCCCTCTACTCACCCACACCTGCTGTTATTCTCCGGCGATGTCATACTCCCCTCCGCGTGGGAAGCAACTGCCAAGTCTTCCCTGGCTCCGTGTCGTTCCCTTCCTAGGCCTCCCGTCGTCCACCGCCCTGGTGCTCTCAGCGCGGCTTGGTCAACATGGTCAACGACCGACATGCATCTGAAGTGGACTGTACGTGGAGATGCTGGCAGCTGGGTCCACTACCGCACGCAAGGAAATGCCTCCTTATTACGCGCAAAATATTGATTCCTCCACCTGACATCTGGGACCCACCGAAAGGGCCTCTGCATTTCGCGAAAAAAACGTTACCGCCGCTGACAGCTTGGACCCACCAGCTATATCTTCGCACGCAAGGAAGTGCCTCCTTATTACGCACAAAAAAATGAATACTCCCCCTGCTAGCTGGGACCCAGTATAGTGGGAGGCTGACTTGTGGGCCTACTAAGTTGACGGGGATGGAGGGCTTTGTCAACTTAGTCAATATGCATGATTCTAGCTCCAGTGACCGTACGATGTCCATCCAACAGCCCAAGTGCTTCTTCAACCTCTGGTCTTCTTGCTCCAGCCGCCCAAACCAGCGCCGGTCGTGCCTCGTGCTCCTGCCTCCCGTGGCCGGCTGCGATGCCGTGGAGGCCTCACCGCCCCCTACTACTCCCACTGCTGGCCAGGCCATCCCTCTACTCACCCACACCCCCTGTTATAATGCGGCGACAGCAGCCTCACACCGCAGCGAACCAGTGAACCCTCATACTCCTCTACGCATGGGCATCCACTACCGCGTCTTCCTGGCTCCGTGTCGTCCCCTTCCTAGGCCTCGTCGTCATCCACCGCTGAGGGAGTCCTGGATTAGGGGGTGTTTGGATAGCCAGACTATACCTTCAGCCGGACTCCCGGACTATGAAGATACAAGATTGAAGACTTCATCCCGTGTCCGGAAGGGACTTTCCTTGGCGTGGAAGGCAAGCTTGGTGATACGGATATGTAGATCTCCTACCATTGTAACCGACTCTGTGTAACCCTAACCCTCTCTGGTGTCTATATAAACTGGAGGGTTTTAGTCCGTAGGACAACATACACAACAACAATCATACCATAGGCTAGCTTCTAGGGTTTAGCCTCTCCGATCTCGTGGTAGATCAACTCTTGTACTACCCATATCATCAATATTAAAGCAGGACGTAGGGTTTTACCTCCATCAAGAGGGCCCGAACCTGGGTAAAACTTCGTGTTCCTTGCCTCCTGTTACCATCCGGCCTAGACGCATAGTTCGGGAACCCTACCCGAGATCCTCCGGTTTTGACACCGACATTGGTGCTTTCATTGAGAGTTCCTCTGTGTCGTCGCCGTCAGGCTCGATGGCTCCTATGATCATCAATAGCGATGTAGTCCAGGGTGAGACCTTCCTCCCCGGACAGATCTTCATCTTCGGCGGCTTCGCACTGCGGGCCAATTCCCTTGGCCATCTGGAGCAGATCGAAAGCTATGCCCCTGGCCGTCAGGTCAGATTTGGAAGTTTAAACTACACGGCTGACATCCGCGGGGATTTTATCTTCGACGGATTCGAGCCACTACCGAGCGCGCCGCACTGTCACGACGAGGATGATCTAGCTATGCCGCCTAACAGTGCCCTAAAGGCCGCACCCGCATCGGCTTCGACCCTGATTCGGAGCCAACTACGCCGATCGAGGATGGGTGGTTGGACGCCTCCTCGGGGGCTGTGATCCTAACGGCGATCGAGCCGAACACCAGCCCTGCACTCCGCGAGACTCGTGATTCCAAGGAACCAGAATCCTCTCCGGACTCCGAACCATTCGCGCCTCTACCGATCGAATTCGATTGGGCACCGGTCATGGAGTTTAGTGCCGCGGACATCTTTCAGCACTCGCCCTTCGGCGATATTACGAAATCACTAAAGTCTCTCTCTTTATCAGGAGAGCCCTGGCCAGACTACGGTCAGCAAGATTGGGATACGGACGATGAAGAAATTCAAAGCCCACCCACCACCCACTTTGTAGCCACTGTCGACGATTTAACCGACATGCTCGACTTCGACTCCGAAGACATCGACAGTACGGACACTGATGAAGGAGACGATGAAGAACTAGTGCCTATTGGGCCCTGGAATGCCACCTCGTCATATGACGTATACATGGTGGATGCACCAAAAGATGACGACGAGGAGCGGAAGGACGCACTGAAAGCTTGTTCCCTCGAAAAGCAGTCAAAGCAGCGACGCAAGCGCCGCCCCAAATCCCGCCTCGACAGAAATAGCGATCACACAGACCCAGCGCTAGAGAAGGGCGAACCGCTGCTGGACAACGGCAATCCAGATAATCAAACTGAACAAACAAATTCTATCAAGGATAATGGTCCGAACGACATAACGCCGGACAGGCACCCGGAGCAGCAGAATGCCCGTAAAAGGCTTGTTGCCACCGCGAGGAGTCTTAAAAAGCAGAAGCAAAGGCTCAAGGCCGCGCAAGGCACACTCCAAATCAGATGGAGTAAAATACTCAACACTGCAGCAAGGTACGGCGACAATCGCCCCTCCAAGAGCTACCCAAAGCGGAAGCTGCTACCCGAATTCGATGAGGAGGCCTCAGACCCCCCACAACCAAATACCAAAGCAGCCACCTGGTCGGATAGACGACCCCTCTACCAACACAGAGCGGCATACAACACCGCTCACAATACAACACGCGACTCGCACCCAAAGGACGGCGCAACAAGATCCATCTATGGACCACGCAAGTGCGCCCCAGCATACAATGCAACACAACAAACATCCGAACAACGCGGTACACCCAGCTACAGGGGTGTCGCACACCCCCTATGTTTCACCAATGAGGTGCTGGACCATGAATTTCCAGAGGGATTCAAGCCCGTAAACATAGAGGCATACGACAGAATAATAGACCCTGGGGTCTGGATTGAGGACTACATCCTTCATATCCATATGGCTCGAGGAGATGATCTCCACGCCATCAAGTACTTACCCCTCAAGCTCAAAGGGCCAGCTCGTCACTGGCTCAAAGGCCTCCCCAAAAGCTCCATGGGAAGTTGGGAAGAGCTCGAAGACGCCTTTTGGGCAAATTTTCAAGGGACTTATGTCCGACCTCCGGATGCGGACGATTTGAGTCATATAACTCAACAGCCCGGAGAGTCGGCCCGAAAGCTTTGGAACAGGTTTCTTACTAAAAAGAACCAGATTGTCGACTGTCCGGACACCAAAGCCTTGGCAGCTTTCAAGCATAGCATCCGTGATGAATGGCTCGCCAGACAACTCGGCCAAAATAAGCCGAGAACGATGGCCGCATTAACAAACCTCATGACCCGCTTTTGTGCGGGTGAGGACAGCTGGCTAGCTAGATGCAGCACCAGCGACCCCAGTACATATGAAGTTAGAGATGGAAACGGGAAATCACGGCGCAACAGCAATAACAAATGCAGGAATAAAGAAGACAGCACGAAGGGCACAGCAGTAAATGCCAGATTCAAAAGCTCTCGGCCAAGTCAAAAGCCGCCCCCTAAAGGCACCAGGGATGAACTGTCCAGCCTCAACAAAATTCTGGACCAAGTATGTCAGATCCATAGCACCCCTGGTAAATCTGCTAATCATACCCACAGAGAATGTTGGGTCTTCAAGCAGTCCGGCAAGCTCAACACTGTACACAAGGGGGAGGATACACCAAGTGAAGACGAGGACGAGCCCCCCAAGCAAGACACGGGGGACCAAAGAAATTTCCACTAGAAGTCAAAATAGTAAACGTGTTACACGTGATCAAGGGAAAAAACAACGCGGCACTCCCAGAAAAATATACCCAAGTGCTTGTCACCGCGAAGTCCTGCCACTGGTCGTCTCAACCGATCACTTTTGACCATCGCGATTACTCAGCAAGTGTCCGACACGCAGGATGGGCTGCCCTGGTATTAGACCCAGTAATTGGCAGATATCACTTCACACGAGTCTTGATGGATGGCGGCAGTAGCCTAAACCTAATATATCAGGATACAATCCACGGGATGGGGTTAGACCCAACACAAATTCGCCATAGCAATACTACCTTTAAAGGAGTAACGCCAGGCCCAGGGGCTCGTTGTACGGGCTCCCTCCTACTACAAGTTATATTCGTCTCCCCCGATAACTTCCGTCGCGAGCATTTAACTTTCCACATCGCTCCGTTTCAAAGTGGCTATCAAGCACTGCTCGGACGCAAAGCTTTTGCTCACTTTAATGCAATACCACACTACGCCTCCCTCACGCTCAAGATGCCCGGTCCACGTGGCATCATCATAGTGCACGGAAATATCAAGCGATCTCTGCGCGCCGGAGAGAGTGAGGCTGCCTTGGCAGCCGCACACTAAAGGCGCTCGGACTAGCGAAAGCATCCAATAGGTCGTCAAGACCTCAGACACAACTAATCGAGTCCGATGCCGCTACTTATACCGAATAAATGGTCACACCCCTATTTGTCAATACAAGGGGCTCAACACGCGCAGACAAGTGGCAATTTCTTCTCATCTTGAATTATACATGGTTTCTTTAAAGAAACGATCTTTTTGCACGACAACTTTTTCACCTAAATTCCTCTCTTTTACAGACGATCATCGTGCTACACCCGTCCAGGATACGGCACAACTGAGACACAGGCGCAGACGTGCAGCAGGGACCCGCTCCAAGGATTCTTTTTAGATTAAGACCCCGCGTAAACCTTTTTTACTGTCTCTTGTTGATACATATCCACCGTTGAGAAGGATGCTGACGTCTTGGCATGTGGCCACGCCAGAACAATGCACGTACCTGGACACAAGGGGCTTCTTACAAAGGCCATTATTTAGGCCTGGTTTATACCACAAAGACCGAATACCTTAGGGAGTGTTCGGCGTCACGAGTTTGGCCCTATATGCATCAGCTCTGAATCATTCTCTTTTGTAAAATGTTGGGTTTGCCCGGCTCCTGTGTTTGGTGCCTTACGTTCTGCTTTACCGGCTAAGGTAGCACTAGGAGAACTACTGCGATTGTGCCCTGGTTCATCCGGACGAGCACGTCAGTAGAGAAAGCCGAAAACTGACTGTCATGATATAGCGTGAGACTGGTCAACCACTCGATGACCTGTGGGAATGTTAGAATTCCTCCGCCTTACCGAAGGGCCGTTTTCCGGCCAGGCATGTACGCACCCCGAGATCGGGAGAGTGCGGAGCCACCAGGGGCTATCTAGTAGCCCCACTATCAAACTCCTATGGCTAAGTGAAAGTGCTAAAGCATTATAGTCCGGTTGCCTCGCTCGCTCTGCTATCACCTCCTTAATAGGACCAAGACGTTGGGTTAAGTGTGAACGCATGTTTTTGCAAGCACCTCCGCATTATATGCGTGGGGGTTGAAGCCGACGACTGCAATCTTTCAGGTTATACACATGTATACATAAACGGCCGCCCAGGAGGCATCATATTACTTTCAGGCAAAAGTATAAAAATAGCCTTATGAAAATTTATAAAAGCATTTCGCTTACAATGAGATTACATATCACTCAAACATAATATATTTTGAGCACTGGGTCTCTATCAGACGAGCACCCTCAAGAACTTCTTCAAAGTAGTGCTCAGCAGCCCTTCAACCTATGGCTGAATCCCGCACTGCAACAGTGGTAGCATCCATCTCCGCCCAGTATGCTTTAACACAGGCAAAGGCCATCCGGGTGCCCTCTATGCACGCCGACCTCTTCATCGCATTAATACGCGGCACCACGTCAAGGAACTGCTGCACCAAGCTGAAATAGCTGTTCGGTTTTGACCTTTCGGCCATAGTTGATCCACAACAGACCTCATGGAGAGTCCGGACAACCTATTTAGTTCGGCCCATTCGGCTAATTGGTCAGTCAATGAAAGCGGACGCTCGGGAGAATCAAATTGTCTACAAAACAGCTGGTCTATTTCACGGTCCGTCTGACCCTGGAAGTACTTGGCCGCATCGGCAGCGCTCACCGCCAAATCCATATACACATCCTCTGAACTCCACAGCCAATCCAGAGGGGCATACCGTGGATCCCCTAACTTCCTCCGCAACATAAAGGATTTCCCAGCCACAATATCCCCGGCTTCCCGCAGCTCCTCCTTCTTTGCCCTCATAGTAGAGCGGAGGTCTTTTCTCGTTGCAGCAGCCTTCTCAAGGTCCGATGCCTTCGCTTGGTTTTCCTTTTCAAGAACCCGGCACCGGTCGGTGGCGGCTTTTAATTCTATGGCCATCTTGTCTCGGCTCTCGCCATGCGTGGCCTTCTCGGCTTGCAACTCTTCGGCCGCCTTCAAAGCAGCCGCATTACCCAACCTCGCTTGTTCCTTGGCTTGGGCAAGTTCTGCCCACAAGGCCTCAACAGTGGCAGCTCCATCTGCAGTCACAACATATTAAAGATACTGGCATCATGCTGCTCTTCCTATGTGGCGTTTACCAGATAATGACACTTACCCTGTGCCTCGTCAAGCCTTTTGTTAACAAGCTCGATGTCGGCGTCTGCCGCATCCAACTGCCGTTCTAAATGGGCAAACTCGCTAGTCCGGCTAGCCACCGGAGCTTCCATCACCTGCACATAGAGGCAGTATGGTTATTACCTAGGAATATGATCCTCTGTTCGTCGTCGTTTCCGGCGACAACCAGAGTCTCAGGGGCTACTATCTACACAGGGCACACCTAGCATGTGCAGGACTATCATACATTCTTTTACGTACCTCAAAGCCTGTCAGTAGACTCATAAAAGCTTCATGCAATCTGCTTTCGGCAGACGAGATTCTCTCCATCACCGTATTCATCAGCACACGGTGTTCATCTGAGATGGCCGCTCGCCCCACCAACTCACTCAGAACATCCGATCGCACACTAGACGGTGCCGGACTCTTTTGTCTGCTCTCTTCGGGAGCCGGACACTGAGAGCTTCGGGGGTCAATGGGATTATCTTCTGGCCTCACCGGACTCGGAGAGGCCCTCCGCGACGACACTTCAGGGTCGCCCGCTTCCAGAGCGGAGGAGTCTGGAGGAGGCGTTTCGCTCTCCATCATCTCTGGAAGAAGATCCCCCGAAGACGAGCTCATTTGAGAGGGGCTAAGGCCCGAACTTCAAAAATATATGCGGTGGTTATTTTCTCAGAAGAAAAAGATGGCATATCTGTACTATTAAAGTATTTCGGGTCACTTACGACTCACGGGAGAATTGATCCCCGCGCGGACTTTGTGTGGCAACATCACCCCCCAAGGTAGGACCCTCTGTGGGAGACTTCTTCTCCCGTTTGGAAGCTTCGGCTTCCGAATCTCCGGGCGCAGTCCTTTTCCTCTTCTGGTCGTCTTCCTTCATGGAGATGCTCGCTCCCTCGGTTAGAATGGGTAGCGTTGGGGGCCCGCATCCGCCCGTATTATCCTCCACAGTATCTTCTTTCAAGGGCTCCGGGCAAGGTGCGGTCTGGAGCATCTTTTCCAATACCGGATTTTCCAAACCCTCAGGGAGGGGGGCTGAAAACCGAATCAACTTCGCCTTTGTTAGCCAGTCCTAATCAAAAAGCGAACTCTCAGAAATAACTTCATAACAAAGGAGAGATAGTATGTTCGGCCGGAAGATGCCTTACCTGTTCGGCGGCGCGGTTACTACTCAGGCCCACGTCCTCGGTGATTTCCAGACACTCCACCTGAGGTCTGAAGAATGACTTGTACATCTCCTCGTGCGTCAGGCCGAGGAAATTTTGAATGACACGCACCGCATAAGTGATCTTTCTTGAACTTGACGCCCTCGATGCCTATGACATGCTTCTTCTTTGCAAGGGTGTGGAGGTTCCTCATGCCAGCATGCCCTAGCCTCCGATGCCAGAGCCAGCATTCTGAAGCCTTTGCTAGAAGACATACGGCAAGCTGTGGTCCTGCCGAAAAATCAACTACGTACAAATCATCTTTCCGATACCCTTCAAACACTAGAGACTTGTCAGATTCCATTAGTACAAGGCAGCGATATTTTCCAAATATTACGATCATGTTCAAATCGCAGAGCATTGAGACAGACATTAAGTTGAAGCCAAGGGATTCAACAAGCATGACTTTATCCATGTGTTGATCCTTTGAGATTGCAACTCTACCTAGACCCAATACCCTACTTTTACCAGTGTCAGCAAATGTGATGTGACTCTTGTCGGATGGACGTAAGGTTGAGTCCATAAGAAGGCTTCTTTTGCCAGTCATGTGGTTGGTACACCCACTATCAATAATCCATTCTGAAGACGCTGGTGTCATACCTAAAGTGCAGTTAGGGGGATAGGCTTCACGAAGAGAATTGTGAAGCAAAAACATTTGACAAACCAGTGGGTTATGAAAGCTTAGATCCAGATTAGGACTGATAGGGAGAGTAGCTGTCGGATTTCGGGTTCCGGCAGACCCTTAAGGTACGAACTCTGGGGTGCGCGCAGAGATTACGCCTTCTACCTCACCGTCTTGCAAAGATCTAGACTACTGAATGAACTGCACAAGAGACACAAGGTTTATACTGGTTCGGGCCACCGTTGTGGTGTAATACAGTACTCCAGTGTGTGGTGGGTGGATTGCCTCTTGGGGCTGATGATGATGAACAATACAAGGAAGAACAGCCTCGCGAGGGTCTGCTCTTGGCTAGGGCGATGAACTGTTAGGAGGAGTTCAGTCACCCTTCTCTCTCTCTCTAATTTCGATCGATCTCCTTCCTTTCTTCCCCCCCTTCTAACTTACTCTCACTCATCGTCCCCCTTGTTATGTGTGTGGCTGGTCCTATTTATAGAGGCCCTGGTCCTCTTCCCAAATATCGAGCGGGAAGGGAGCCAACAATGGCGGGCTAATTTGAAGGGGGACAGCAAGTATCAGCTATCCTGACAAAAGCAGTCTTCGCCTGCGCAAAGCTCTGGTGATGACGCCGTCTTGGGCTCCATGGTGACCTCCGTCTCATAGTCCTCCTGGTCTTGGTCTCGTTGCACCGAAATGGCAACCTTTGCCTCATGCCTCGGTACTCCGCGGCTGCGCCTGCACCCTTTGCACCAAAGAGGAAAGGAGGACGCTGCGCGGGCTGGCACCCGCCTGGCGCCTTTGATCGTCATGGCTTGTGTCATGGGCACCTCGCGAGGTACCCCGCCTTGATCTCTCCGCCTCCTCGTGAGCCAGCCTGACGAGGCCACGCCTGAGGAAGCTCCACGTCGTGCGCCCCGCGAGGCTTGGCCCCTCGCGAAGGTCTTGAGTCTTGTGTTGATGAAGATGGGCCGTGCCGGGCCCCCCTTTGAGCCACGCCGCAGGCCGCAGGCAGGCAAGTCTGGGGACCCCCGTTCCTAGAACGCCGACAGTAGCCCCCGGTCCCAAGGCGCGCCCGGACTTGGCCGTGCTGAGAGGCGAAAGGGCAAGGGCGAAGTGCCGCGGGCCCTAACAGCCTGCGGCCTTGGGCGCCGCGTGGTGGTTGATTGGACGCAAGTGCTTAAGTAACCGCGCAGGTTGATAAAGGAGCGGCATCTGCCCAGACTTTGCCTTTTGCTTTCTCCGGTTGCTGCTCAGATCCCCTTTCTTGCGCCTCCCCTTTCTTCCCCCAAATTTCCAGATCTACTCCGGCTGCGTGACCTAGGAAGCCATGGCGCCTCGTTAGTCTCCGGCCGAAGCTTGGTACTCGCCCACTCTGGACTTGCCGAGCATGTCCGAGGCGGGCCTTGCCCGGCTGCGCCGGATGGCGGCGGCGCAGGGCATCGACGGGGTGCAGGTGTTCAAGGCCGGCTCTGCCACCCCTGAGGGCCGAGGGAGCACCTTTTATCCTCTCTTTGTAAGCTCCATTGCTGCGGGCCTGGTGCCTCCCTTCTCCGAGTTTTTCTTCTCTGTCCTCCGCCATTACAACTTGCAGGCTCTGCATCTCCACCCCAACTCCGTCCTTCTCCTGGCGATCTTCGCTTATTACTATGAGGCTCACGTAGGGGTGCAGCCCTCAGTGGCCTTGCTACGCCACTACTTCTCCCTTCGGGTCTCTCGCGGTTCTCCTTCCGTGTGCGCGAGCTTCGTCGCGTATGGCGGCACCATTGCCATCTCGAATCCCGGGAAGAGGATTGAGGGCTTCAGGAGCAAGTGGGTCTTGGTAGATGCCGGGCGCATCCACCCTCGGCTGATCTTGCCCGCGGAGCAGCCCGCGAGCTCCAGCGACTGGTGCCGGGCGGAGCTCACGGACCCCCGCGTGAAACTTATGTTGGAGAAGATGGACGCGGACCTGAGGCCGGTCAGCACGGCGGCGGCGAAGTTGACCTGTGTGTTGCTGCTGAGGGAGTTCCTGGAGCACCAGCTGGCTCCACTCCAGAAGTACTCACCTCCGATGTGGAGGCCTCATCCGAGCCCCGCGGCCTTGGGCGGTGAAGATTTGGCCGCGGTCCTCCAATCTCTGGTCGGGGGCGAGGTGGCAAGGTTGGAGGGTGCTCCCAAGCCCTTGTTCCCTCGCGATGACTGGGAGCAGGTGGTGGAGTCCATGCCCGTTTTTAACGGGGACGGGCTCGTGCCCGTGGCGGCTTCCAAGGGACTGGTGGACGTGTCCTCCGGCGACTCCAGCAAAGAGGAGGACGAAGAGGAGCGGGAAAAGGGGCCTGACTCTGAGGCGACCGACGGAGAGTCGAGGGCTCCCCTCCCCCGGCGCAGGCCCCGCAGTCTCCGCCTTTCTTCGAGCGACGATGACGAGGATGGAGACGAGCAGGTCGGCGGGAGCTTGCCCCTGGTCCTGAAGAAGGACAGGACCGGGCTGATCTCCCGCGGGTCTGCCCCTGCCCCGAGGCAGTCTGCAGACGCGCCTTCTGCTTCCGAGGTTGACCCTTCGAGCCGGCTGTCAGGCTTCAAGTTTGGCCGGAGGCTGCCCGAGCTCACCGGCGATGACCCGTGAGTGCTTGACCCTTGTCTTTATTTCTTGTTCCGCTGCCAAGGCTTGATGTTCGCATCTCTTGAATAGGCTGGCGCCCGCGGCGAAGAAGCCGAAGGGGGCTCCTGAGGCTCCATCCGCGGCAGCGCCTCCGCCTGCGGAGGAGGGTGACCGCGGCGCGCGGGCTTCTCCTGCCCAGTCGTCCTCGCGAGGCCTGGCTGAGCTGGCTGGGGCGAGCTCAGCCCCCATGGCCCAAGTGACTCATGAGGTGCCTTTGCCCACTGCTGCCACCACAGCTGCTGGGGCGCAGCAGGCTCCACCTCAGGACGCTGTGCTCTTGCCGTCTCCGCCTTCTTCCCCCGTTCCGCCGACTGTTGTTTCTCCAACTCCTCCTGCCGTCCTGGAGCGTGCTGTTGCTGGACTGGACCGGCTGCGGCAGGATCTTCTTGGCGCCGACCCTCGCCTGGTGGCCGGGCGCTTGGAGCTGGCTTTAGGATGGATTCGCTCCGACGCCTCAATCCAGGCGAAGCTGGTTCAAGCCTCGACGGCCTGCGAGGAGGAGAGGCGGGCCGTCCTTGAGACGAAGGCTGCTCGTGACGCATCCCTGGGGGAGGTGGTTGAAGTCCGCGGTCATTGCAAGGCGCTAGAGGACGAGCTGCAAGGCCTGCGGGACCAGCTCACGAAAGAGGTTCATCTTCGCCAGGAGCAAGAAGAAGGCATGAAGGCTCGCGAGGTGGCCATCGAGGGCCGGGAGGCCAAGCTCAAGAAGCGCCGCGACCGCCTGGGTGCGCTGGGGAAGGAGTTGGAGGCGACGAAGGTCGAGCTGGACAGCAAGGCCCAGGTTCTTGACGAGGATCGCGTGGCCTTTGTAGACATGGAGAAGAAGCCTCGTGCTTCGCTGAAGATGCTCTACGCCAGTGGCCTGGAGAGCCCGCTGGCCGGCGCCGAGGACGGCCCCGCCAAGCTGCTTCCCTTCCTGGTTCGTGCTCTTGAGGATGTCACCCTTGGCCTTGGCCCCACGGCCAAGGCCGAGGCGCGTGTCCTGTCTTCTGCTGCGCTGACGCGGGTCTTCACCCACATCTACCTTCGCGACCCCAGCGCCGACCTCGACAGCCTGTTGGAGCCAGTAAGCGGCAAGGGTGCTGCCGCCGCTGCCGAGGCCGTGAAGGGTCGCGCAGAGGCTCTACTGGGGAAGTTCCAGGCCTTCAGTACCAAGTCGAAGCAGGATGCTTCCGGTCCTGCTGCTCCATGAGGCGGGGCCACCCGCGCTGCTCCACCGCCGCCAAGTGACTCCGCTACTGCTCCTGTCCTGCTTTTAATTCCTGCACATGCATCATGCCTCAGGGAGGCGTTTAAACTCGTGTTTGTTATTGAGACGACAGTATGGACTGTAATATTTGCTTTTAAATTCCTTGAATTTTATGCTTTTCTTCCCTACTTGCTTGTGTTCTACGCCGGCAGTGCCCGGCCCCGCGTGTACCTCACCCAGCATTAGCCCCGACCGGAAACCAGGACGGGACCAAAGGAGTGAGGGGCTACGGAGCCAGTTAGGCTCCTGAGTCGCGATGCTCAGGAGTCCCCCTTGGCGCACGAACAACAAGTAGGGAGGTGTGATGTAGGTGGATCTTCCGTTTTACGTCTGCAGAGCCTGACTCCGCGCGTACCTCACCCAGCATTAGCCCCGGCCAGAAACCAGGACGGGACCAAAGGAGTGAGGGGCTACGGAGCCAGTTAGGCTCCTGAGTCGCGATGCTCAGGAGTCCCCCTTGACGCGCAAACAGCTAGTGATGAGGTGAGATGCAAGTGGGACCATCGTTCTACGTCTGCAGAGCCCGGCCCCGCGCGTGCCTCACCCAGCATTAGCCTTTCGGAACTAAGGAGTGAGGGGCTACGGGACCAGTTAGGCCCCTGAGTCGCGATGCTCAGGGGTCCCCCTTGACGCTCAAACGGCCTTCATACCTTGGCTCCGCTCGGGGAGAGACGCGCGGCGAACCAGGCCCGAGGGGCCTGGCTGGGTGGCGTACGTCTGGGCGTGACCCAGGCGCAGCCCCCGTGCCCAGCCCCCTCGTGCGGCGCTCCCGAGGGGAGGCGTTGCGATGAGGCTAGACACTGAGCTCTGGGCTCCCTGAGGTTGATGCGGCCCGGGGGCCACCCTCAGTTGTTTATCACCAGCGCGGAGCATAGCGCTTCCGCATGTGTACGGGCATAGCCGCTCCTCGGCAGTGTCGTCAGCCAGCGCGGAGCATGGTGCTTCCACTGGTACGTGGGAGGGGGCTCCCCTCCGGTAGGAGCCCCCGGGACGTGTACAGCCCCGCCCTGACACGTGGCCGGCACGGTAGGGCTAGGTGAGGTGTATCTGGGCACCCGTGAGCCCGTGCGGGACTCACGGGGCCCTACCTCTAGGCGGGTTGCGCCTGGCACTGGGCCTTATCTTGTGCTGTGTTCCTGCAAATTTGGTTAGATGCCGGCACTCTACGTCCTCGGGTCCCGGCCCTCGAGCTTGTCTCAGCCGTCACTGGTATGCCAGGTCGCGATGCCGTGGACATGGCCAGAGGGTGAGGGCTGGAGAGCCAGTAAGAGCTCTGAGTCGCGATGCTCAGGTACCCCCCCTTTAACGTGCAAGTGGTCGACATGGAGAAGAAGAGGTGCCGTGGACAGGCATCAAGTAATTAAGCATGATGGGCGAATGCATACCCGGAAATAAACGCAAGGGAGATACATGCCGCTGGGCCTGGCCCGAGCGACTTGGGGATGATGCAGCCTGAGGGGCGCCCCCAACAAAGCAAGCTAATGACATGAAATAAAAGGGATACATACCGCAGGGACGGACCCACGTGGCCTGGGAATGATGCAGCCCTGGGAGGGCGCTCCCAGCTGGAAATGAAACTTGTAAGATGTCACCTGAAGGTGTCGAGGGTGAAGGGGTGTTGGTGCAGCAGACTCGGTGGGCTGCGGAAGCCGATCCTCATGAGCCCCCAGGCCCAGGGGCCTCGGGAGTCCGGAGGCACTGGTAGCTCTCCGTGAATCATCTCCATCTCCGCCAAGGCTGCGGAACGCCTGTCTTCTTGAACCTCCATGATGCCCCTCATGAGGCGTTGGCTCATAGCAACTGCGCTCGGCAAGCCATAAGGCTTGCGAATGTAGCTGTGGGGCGGACCCCCGCAGCGTCCCACTCGCGAGGGCCAGAGGCGCTCCATCGTAGCGACTTGGTTGAGCCCTGGTACGTTGATGCAGACGCGCAGCCCACCATCCTCTCCTGGATGGGGAGCCACAGCCGGTAGACGGCGGCAACCTCTCATGATTCTTGATTCCTGTAGTTCTTGAATGGCCTCGTCGACGAACTCCTGCGGGTCTGACCTTCCTTGCCTTGCTCCTTCTTGAGGGAAACGTGCTTCGAAACACGCCTCCATGTGGTGCCCAAGCGCCTCCCTCGTGACCCTGGCCAGGTCGGTGGCCCTCCAGGGGAGAGCCCCCAAGCCCTGCCTGAGGAGGGCGCCGGGCGCGCTTTCCTATGCGATGGAAGGAGGTTCCCCCTGGGCCGATGCGGGCCCTGAGGGGCCCGCCTCCCGAGGGGGCGGTCCGGACGATGTCTTCTTCTTCTTGGGGGTGGTCTCGGGAAGCCTCCTGCTTCCGCGATCCGGGTCTTCCAGCGATGCGGCCTGAAAGGCTCGCTCCAGGGAACACACTGCATCCTTCTCTTCACAGGGCACCGTGATGACTCCGCCACTTCCTGGCATCTTGAGGACGTTGTAGCCATGGTGAGTTACGGCCATGAACTTGGCCAGCGCTGGGTACCCGAGGATGGCGTTGTACGGCAGGCGGATGTGGGCGACATCGAAGTCGATGAGCTCGGTGCGGTAGTTGTTGCGTGCCCCGAAGGTGACAGGGAGGCGGACCTGCCCAATCGGGATCGTGGAGCCGTCGGTGACTCCGGAGAAGGGCTTGGTTGGCTGAAGCTGGTCGTAGGGCACTTGGAGATTGTTGAACGTTTCCACGGACAGGACGTTGAGCCCTGCCCCACCATCGATGAGGGTCCTGGTGACCAGTACATTGCTGATGACTGGGGAGCAAAGCATCGGGAGGACTCCGGCTGTGGCCACACACTTGAGTTGATCCAATGAGCTGAATGTGATGGCGCAGGCCGACCACCTGAGAGGGTGCGTTGCTTCAAGCCTGGGAGGACTGCATTCACTTCGCGGGCAAACTACTTGAAGATGCGTTGGGAGGCTGGGGCTTGAGCTCCGCCCAGGATGCAGGCGATTGCGCGTGGCTCTTGGAAGCCCCAAGCCCCTTCGTCTTGATGGCGGTCCTCGTTCCTCCTTGGCTGAGGCGGCAGTGGAGGGAGGCCTGCGTGGCCCTGTGGGCGATCCTCACGAGGCTGATCCCTCATGTCCCCTTCGCGAGGCAGGTCTCGCCAGCGATCCTCGCGAGGTAGATCGCTCCACCCTTGGCGCGAGCCGCGGTCTTCCCAGTGTCCTGCATTTCTTCCTCCTCCTCGGCCGTAGCCCCGATCGGCGCGGTCGGGCGACGGCCGATCCTTCCTTCTCGCACGGCGCGGAGTTCTTGGCATTCGTTGGTGTTGTGGGTGTGGAGGTCATGGTACACACAGTACCGGCTGCCCCTGGGGGACTCAGGCAGATCTTTGCCCCGTTTGGTGTCTGGTTCTGCCGCGAGCACGGCAGCCCCCTTGCGCTTCACGTCCTTGGCCTTGGGCTTCTTCTCTTCTGGGTCTGCGGCAGGCAGCTCGAGGAGGGAGAGGCGTCCCTCCTCAGCCCTGGCGCACTTGGTCGCCAAGTTGAACAGCTCCAAAGAGGTGCACAGGTCTTCATGCATCGCCAGCTCCTCCTTCATTTTGACGTCGCGCACACCATCGGAGAAGGCCGAGATGATGGCCTCCTCGGACACCTTGGGGATCTTGAGGCGCGCGCTGTTGAAGCGCTGGATGTAATTTTGCAGGGTCTCTCCGGGTTGTTGCTTGATGCGGCGCATGTCGCTCACGGCGGGTGGCCGGTCGCGAGTACCTTGGAAGTTGGCGATGAAGCGGGTGCGCATCTGGTCCCAGGAAGGGATCGTGCCTGGAGCCAGATTCAGGAGCCAGGTGCGAGCTCCTTCCTTGAGCGCCATGGGCAACCAGTTCGCCATGACCTTCTCGTCCCCGCTGGCAGCTTCGATGCCCAGCTCATAGAGCTGGAGGAACACTGCAGGGTCAGTCGTGCCGCCGTAACGAGGAGGCAGGTCTGGCTTGAACTTGCCGGGCCACGCGACGCTACGCAGCTCGGTGGTGTAGGCACGGCAGCCTGCGGTGGCCACGAAAGGCTTCGGCTGGTGGAGAGCTCGGTCTTGAGGGTCCCCACGCGCTGCAGCTAGGAGCAGCGCGGGGTCTTGGCGGGCCGGAGCTGGAGCAGGGTCGCGGCGTGCCGGAGCAGGGAGCGCCCGGGCAGCTCCTTGCGGGCGAGGGACTTCTTGGCAGCTCTGTTCCTGCTGTGCTGGCACCTGGCGGAGCTGGTTCGGCCCAGGGGCCACGCGCCTTGGAGCCATGGCGTCTTCTTGGAGAGGAGGCAGCTGGTACGCCCCTGGAGCTTCGTTACCCACGCGGGGCGGGGTGCGGCGCAGCGGGACGGACGGCGCGGGAGAGCCCCCCGCGGCGCGGACGAGCTCGGCGACGCGGTCGAGCCACTCTTCGTAGACGTCGTCGACGGGACGGTAGCACAGGAGCTCGTTTGCCGCGATGAGCGCAGCTCGAGCCTCCAAGGGTGCGCGGAGCGCGCTGGACGAAGAACCAGCTGGTGTGAGTGATGGAGTAGCGGTGCGGCCGTCTTGCCGCACGGATGGATGCTGAGACGACGCTTGCTGCTCGCCCCCCGCCGGGCCAGTGGCGGCGTTGATGGCGGGTGACGGGGAACGACGAGGACGTCCGCCGACGGGCGCCGTCTGGGAGACGCGGGAAGCGATGGCGGCCCGGCGCTCGGCGCGGGCCCGACGAGCGTCGGACATGGACGCGACGGTCGGAGGAGAACGGGGCGGTGGAAGACGAATTCCGGCGCACCCCTACCTGGCGCGCCAAATGTCGGATTTCGGGTTCCGGCAGACCCTTAAGGTTCGAACTCTGGGGTGCGCGCGGAGATTACGCCTTCTACCTCACCGTCTCGCAAAGAACTAGACTACTGAATGAACTGCACAAGAGACACAAGGTTTATACTGGTTCGGGCCACCGTTGTGGTGTAATACCCTACTCCAGCGTGTGGTGGGTGGATTGCCTCTTGGGGCTGATGATGATGAACAATACAAGGAAGAATAGCCTCGCGAGGGTCTGCTCTTGGCTGGGGCGATGAACTGTTAGGAGGAGTTCAGTCACCCTTCTATCTCTCTCTGATTTCGATCGATCTCCTTCCTTTCTCCCCCCCCCCTCTAACTTACTCTCACTCACCGCCCCCCTTGTTATGTGTGTGGCTGGTCCTATTTATAGAGGCCCTGGTCCTCTTCCCAAATATCGAGCGGGAAGGGAGCCAACAATGGCGGGCTAATTTGAAGGGGGACAGCAAGTATCAGCTATCCTGACAAAAGCAGTCTTCTCCTGCGCAAAGCTCTGGTGATGACGCCGTCTTGGGCTCCACGGTGACCTCCGTCTCGTAGTCCTCCTAGTCTTGGTCTCGTTGCACCGAAATGGCAACCTTTGCCCGATGCCTCGGTACTCCGCGGCTGCGCCCACTCCCTTTGCACCAAAGAGGAAAGGAGGACGCTGCGCGGGCTGGCACCCGCCTGGCGCCTTTGATCGTCATGGCTTGCGTCACGGGCACCTCGCGAGGCACCCCGCCTTGATCTCTCCGCCTCCTCGTGAGCCAGCCTGACGAGGCCGTGCCTGAGGAAGCTCCACGTCGTCCGCCCCGCGAGGCTTGGCCCCTCGCGAAGGTCTTGAGTCTTGTGTTGATGAAGATGGGCCGTGCTGGGCCCCCCTTTGAGCCACGCCACAGGCCGCAGGCAGGCAAGTCTGGGGACCCCCGTTCCCAGAATGCCGACAGTAGCAAGCGATTCAGGAACGAAGTACATAGTAAGACCATTCGGGCATTTGATCTTGCGCCCTACAAGATGTTTAAGGTCCCCAGCAATAGCGTCAGACGATTTTGGTTTTCTGCTGGAGACCTTTCCCTGCAAAAAAGAGTTAAGCTTTCTTAGCCACCCACATCTTCAAGGGTGGCTTAGAAGCAATAAGTCTAAGTGCAGCATTTGAGAACTTTGGCTTTGGAGCCCTAGCAAAAAGTCTTGCAGGCGGACAATAGTACTTATAAGAATAAGCAGAATAGTTCTTGGTCTTATGAACATGTCAGTTTGATGAACCGCGCTCATATTCATAGGCCTGAGTATGGTTTCCCTGCAAAATATTTGCGTTAGTTCTACTCAGGTGAGTCCTCTGTCTGTATGAAGCCTTTTGACCATATGAAGCCTGTGGTCTGAGGTTTGTCTTCTTCACGTGTGGTGTCATGATGACATTCACAGGAAGATTCTCCAGACACTTTTTCAGAACCCAGATCTTCTTCATAGGCGATCCATTCCTGCAGTTAGTACCAATGTACCTGGCAAACACTTCACCATTCTGATTCTTAAACAGTTTATAGTTTGCAACAAAGGATTCATCAATGACAATGGGGTTTGCACAAGTGAAGCCAGATAGATTGGATAGATCTGCTGAAGATTCCTTTGCAGCAACCCATGTGGTTTTGGGGTACTGCTCAGGTTTCCAGTAAGAGCCATTAGCATTGATTTTCCTTACGAACCCAACACCCTCTTTCCTCGGGTTTCGGTTCAAGATCTGCTTTTTGAGGACATCACATAGTGTCTGATGCCCTTTAAGACATTTGTACATCCCTGTTTCAAGCAATGTCTTCAACCTAGCATTCTCATCAGCAATAGCAGTGGAATCCTCAGCAGAGGGGTTAGTTCCCACATCAACAGTTGAAGATATTGCAACAGTAGCAGCAGTAGAACATTCAGCAACAGTAGTAGCATTATCACGCTCAATGCACTTAAGACATGGTGGTTCAAATCCTTCCTGAGCGGAACTGATCTGTTTGGCGTGAAGTGACTCATTTTCCTTTTGAAGATCTTCATGAGCCACTCTCAATTTCTCAAGATCTTGCTTCCTTTGAAGATAATCATAGGAAAGCTTTTCATGAGTTGTTGAGAGCGTTTCATGACGACTTTCAAGTTCCTCATACTTAACATGAAGATCTTTTATGTCTTCAATTAAGGACTCAGATCGAGTCATTTCAGCGCCTAACAGATCATCGCTTTTGTCTAAAAGTTTTTGAATATGTTCCATGGCTTTCTGTTGTTCAGTTGCAATTTTAGCAAGTGTTTTGTAGCTGGGTTTTGAACCACAATCAGAGTCATCGTCACTAGATGTTTGATAGTGAGTAGTGCGTGTGTTTACCTTGGCACCGCGTGCCATGAAGCAGTAGGTAGGAGCGGAGTAGTCCTTGTCATTTGCATCGGTGTCGGTGATGAAGTCATTGTCTTCAGTGTTGAAGATGGACTTGGCAACGTATGTTGTAGCCAGACTTGCGATGCCAGAATCGGACTCCTCCTCAGACTCCACCTTCGCCTCCTCAGAAGCGGACTCCTCCTCTGAATCCATTTCCTTGCCAACAAATGCACGTGCCTTGCCAGATGAGCTCTTCTTGTGTGATGAAGACTTTGAAGAAGACTTGGAAGAATACTTTGAGTATTTCTTCTTCTTCTTCTTGTCGTCAGAGTCATATTCCTTGCTCTTATTCTTCTTTTTGTTCTCATTGTCCCACTGCGGACACTCAGAGATGAAGTGGCCAGGTTTCTTGTACTTGTGACGTGTTTTCTTCTTGTAGTCATGAGCAGAAGCTTCATCATTCCTTGATCTTGATCGGGAAGACTTTCTGAAGCCTTTCTTCTTGGTGAATTTTTGGAACTTCTTCACAAGCATAGCAAGTTCCCTTCCAATGTCTTCAGGATCATCAGAACTGCTGTCAGATTCTTCTTCAGATGAGGAGACAGCTTTTTCCTTCAAGGCACGAGTTCGCCCCTAGTTTGGACCGTAGATATCTCTTTTCTCAGAAAGCTAAAACTCATGTGTGTTGAGCCTCTCAAGTATGTCAAACGGATCGAGTGTCTTGAAATCAGGACATTCTTGGATCATCAGGGCTAGGGTGTCAAACGAACTGTCAAGTGATCTCAGTAGTGTCTTGACGACTTCATGCTTGGTGATCTCAGTAGCGCCAAGGGCTTGAAGCTCATTCGTGATGTCAGTGAGTCGATCAAATGTGAGCTGGACATTCTCATTGTCATTTCTATTGAAGTGGTTGAAGAGGTTGCGAAGGACATTGATTCTCTGATCTCTCTGGGTTGAGACGCCTTCGTTGACCTTGGAGAGCCAGTCCCAGACTAGCTTAGATGTTTCCAAAGCACTAACGCGGCCATACTATCCTTCGGTCAGATGACCACAGATGATATTCTTGGCAGTAGAGTCCAATTGAACGAACTTCTTAACGTCAGCAGCAGTGACACCTTCTCCAGCCTTGGGAACGTTGTTCTTGACGACATACCATAGGTCGACGTCAATGGCTTCAAGATGCATGCGCATCTTATTCTTCCAGTAGGGATATTCAGTTCCATTGAAGACGGGGCACGCAGCGGAGACTTTGATTATCCCTGCAGTCGACATAGCTAAAACTCCAGGTGGTTAAACCGAATCACACAGAACAAGGGAGTACCTTGCTCTGATACCAACTGAAAGTGCGTTATATCGACTAGAGGGGGTGAATAGGCGATTTTTATGGAAGTCTTCAAAACGTGGAAGTTATGAAGACTAACAATAGAAATAAACCTATTACCCTGCAGAGGAAGGTAGACTACACTAGGCAAGCCATAGTCAAGTATTCAATAGAGTGAAAGCACAATGACTAATGGCAGCAATGTAGTAAGGATCAGGTGGGAAGATATTATGAAGCCAAATAGAACACGCGGTCACTCAGTGAAGATAAAAGATAGTGCAATCATACAATGACTTCACAAGGACTAGCAGTACGTAAAGAGAAGGAAAGGATGAAACCAGTGACTCGTTGAAGACAATGATGTGTTGGACCAGTTCCAGTTGCTGTGACAACTGTACGTCTGGTTAGGGCGGTTAGGTATTTAAACCTGAGGACACACAGTCCCGGACACCCAGTCCTAAACACGCAGCTCAGGACACCCAGTCCTCACCGTATTCCCCTTGAGCTAAGGTCACACAGACCTTGCCCAATCACTTTGGTAAGTCTTCAAGGTAGACTCCCAAACCTTCACAGACTTTGTTCACCGGCAATCCACAATGTCTCTTGGATGCTTAGAACGTGACGCCTAACCGGCTAGAGGATTCACAGTCCTCAAGTGTAATAAGTCATCAGATCACACAGACAAGAAGACTTAAGTGATGCCTAATTCTCTTTGGCTCTGGGTGGTTAGGGCTTTATCCTCGCAAGGAATTCTCTCTCAAAAGCTTCGAGGTGGGTTGCTCTCAAACGACAAAAGCCGTATACTCACTCTGAGCAGTCAACCGTTTTTGGTTGTAGGGGGTGGGCTATTTATAGCCACTAGGCAACCCGACCTGATTTGTCCGAAATGACCCTGGGTCACTAAGGAACTGACACGTGTTCCAACAGTCAGATTTCAAACTCACACGGCAACTTTACTTGGGCTACAAGCAAAGCTGACTTGTCCGACTCTGGACAAGATTCGCTCTCATAGTCTTCACTCGAAGACATAGGTTTTGGTTAAGCATCACTTCAGTCATTCTGACTGGTTCTCTTGGACCCCACTTAACAGTACGGTAGTTCCTATGACTCAACAAAGAAGAAGAAAAAGAACTACGAAAGATCTAAGTCTTCGAGCTCCATAGGCTTCATGCGATGTCTTCTCTTGTCATAGTCTTCAATGTGAATATCTTCATATACCACCTTTGACTTCAATGTCTTCATACATTTTTAGGGGTCATCTCTGGTAGGAAAACTGAATCAATGAGGGACTTCTACCTGTGTTATCCTGCAATTCTCACAAACACATTAGTCCCTCAACTAGATTTGTCGTCAATACTCCAAAACCAACTAGGGGTGGCACTAGATGCACTTAAACCTGTTCATCCAGAGGCAACACCACGGGGTCCTGTTCATGCACCCCACCGGGAACTGTTCATCCGAACCCCCGCAGCAACGCTCACGGTTCATCCAGAGGCAACATCGATCGGCTTCAGTTAGCACCAGTAGCGAAGGAATCGCTCGATCGGGTTCAGTTAACAGCCATCGATCGATCGCTTAGGTTCAGTAACGCGTAGCCTGCAGTGCAATCGCTCGGGTTCAGGCCCGACCACCCACCATAGTAACCGGGAACACCCCGATATTTTCCTAGCCCTCGCTTCTACCATGGTTTTTTCCGTCATGGACGGCCCAAAGAATGTCATGCAGCTGCATCTCCAGCCGACCCAAGATGAAAAGCCAATTTTCTATCATGATTTTTTGTCATAGAAGTAGGAGCCCACCACATCTATGATGATACCGGGTTTTGTCACAATTATCATCATAGAAGTGTCATAAGTATGACAGAAAAAAAATCCGTTCGGCCCAAAATGTCACGAATGTGTCTTTTTTGTAGTGCTAGGTTTGATATTTCGGAGGAGGCATTGAGAGGACTCCAAGGTCGAATGCATCTGTTGAAGTTGTTGGAGTTGGTGGAGTGGCAACTGGAGGTGCTACTGATGCTGTGGCTCCAGGTGCAGATGTAGTTGCTCTCGTGTCAGCTATTGGCACTGCAGCAGATCTCTGCCCTCTTGGAACTCTCTGAAAGGCATCTGTGGTAGCCTGCCCTTTCCTCTCCTCAGCTTCTTCTTGGAGCTGCTCAACTGTTGTCTGCATCTCTGTCACCTTCAAGTCAAGATCATAAAATTTAGTTTCAATGATCCTCTCCAGGCTTTCTTGGTTCTGAGTCAGGGTGGCCAAGCCCTTCTCAATCATCAAGGTGGCTTGAATTAGATATCCAAGTTGATCTTGCTTAGATTTGAGAAACACTTGAGATGCTTCTTCAGCACTAGGCATCTTTACAGCTTTCTCAGCCTTAGCTTTCTCTCTCTTTTCTTGGGCCTCTACAGATGTTGGGTCATCAGCATTCATGACAACTTTGTTGTCCTCAGATTCAGGCCTCAAGGGAAGATGTTCCTTGTCCAATAGATATGTGCTTGTGCCCATCTTGGAGTTGATGAGCACCTGGATGTGTGGAGCATACCAACATGAGTTTTTCTGATCTGCAGCTGTTCTCTTGATTATCTTAACAATCAAACTCATCACTTAGAACTTTTGGGGCACATCAAACAACTGCAGCAAGTTTATGGAATGGTCTCTGATCATTCTATGATCTCCTAACTTGGGCAATAAGGTATGCCTCAAGATAGTGTTGATGGTGGTCAGGCCAGACAACAGATAGTATACAGAGCCCATCTTTTGAGTCTCCAAGGCTTTGTCAGGAATCTCCTTATACATGTTAGCCATGGAGTTGTGATCCTTCTTCTTCTTGGCATATACATCTATGTCATCCTCATGCTCTTCAGGGGAATTTATCATCTTGGCCCACTCAGCAACTATTGATTGGTACCTTGTACCTTTAGACATCCAGACGATCGTTCCATCATGATAGAAATGAGCTGTGGAATAGAATTGCATAATGAGCTCATCATTCCACTTGGTGAGTTTCTGACCCAGAAAAGTGTCTACTCCACATAGCCTGAAGCTCTCACACACTCCTAGAAAGTGGTCTTCATTTTTGTCAATATATTTCCAATCTACCCACTTCATATCACAGAAAATTGGCTTCTTATCAAGCAAAATGGTCTCATAGAAGTCCTGCTGCTCCTTGGTGTGAAACCTATAGTCCACAGCAGTCCTTCTGCTCACAACATATGGATCATATTGTCTCCATAGTCTGAGACCTGCATCCTTTCTGATGTTCATGTTTTCAGCCACTGGATGGGTGTCATCATGATCAGGGATCTTGGGCTTTAACTTTCTAAGCACATGGGCTTCATCATCATCTTCTTCTTCACTCTTAGGCACTTGGGCCTTGTTCTTCTCAGCAGCTGATATATTCCTTGTGCTCCTCTTTGGTGCAGTCTTGGGAGTAGGAGCAGAAGCTTTGGGAGCTGTCTTGGGCTTAAAAGGGGCAGCCCCAGACTTGATGGCACCCCCCATCAGCTTTGGAGCTTTAAATGCTGCTGCAACATCCTCTTCCTCTTCATCTTCATCCTCAGCTGGATCTACCATCATAGAGGATCTCTGAAAGTGCAACTATCCCTAGGTGGTTTTGGTAATTCATAACAACATATAGCTCATTGAGCTAATGCGATTCCAAGATGATTATTTCAGGAAAGCTCAATGATTGGCATGGCACGGATATGAAAGTGGAACCCTCAAAATGCTAAGGACAAAGGATTGGCTCAAGCTCAAAAGCTCAAGACTCTTCATTTTATATTTTAGTGATCCAAGATCACATTGAGTCTTTAGGAAAAGCCAATACTATTAAGGAGGGATGAGGTGTTGCTTAATGAGCCTCTTGCTTCATGTGCTTAATGATATGCTCCAAAATCCTCAACTACTTTCCCATATCCACATATGACCTAAACTCTAAGCCAAACTCGGTCCTACCGATTCTTCCTATCCGGCGCCACCGAGTTTCACTTGTCATTAGCCACTGCCAAACCCTAGCAATTCGTTCCAACCGATAAGGATCTCGGTCTCACCGAGATGGGGTTGCAAACTCTCTGTTTCCCTTTCGTAACTTTTCGGTCTCACCGAAAGAGCGAATCGGTCCCACCAAGATTGCTATGTAAACTCAGTGTTTCACCTTGGTAACTTTTCGGTCTCACCGAGTTCCACTCGGTCTCACCGAAAGAGCAAATCGGTCCACCGAGTTTGCCTGACCAACTCTCTGGTTAGCTAATTACCGAATTCGGTCTCACCGAGTTTGTGTAATCGGTCTCACCGAGATTACGTTATGCCCAAACCCTAACCGAATCGGTCCTACCGAGTTGCATGTCAGTCCCACCGAAATTCCTAACGGTCACTAGGTTTACTACTTCGGTCAGACCGAGTTTATTTATCCGGTCCCACCGAGATTGGTAAATTGTGTGTAACGGTTGGATTTTGTGTGGAGGCTATATATACCCCTCCACCTCCTTCTCATTAAGTGAGAGAGCCATCAGAACACACACACCATTCCTACTCATATGTTCTGAGAGAGAACCACCTACTCATGTGTTGAGACCAAGACATTCCATTCCTACCATATGAATCTTGATCTCTAGCCTTCCCAAGTTGCTTTCCACTCAAATCTTCTTTCCACCAAATCCAAATCCTATGAGAGAGAGTTGAGTGTTGGGGAGACTATCATTTGAAGCACAAGAGCAAGGAGTTCATTACCTACACACCATTTGTTACTTCTTGGAGAGTGGTGTCTCCTAGATTGGCTAGGTGTCACTTGGGAGCCTCCGACAAGATTGTGGAGTTGAACCAAGGAGTTTGTAAGGGCAAGGAGATCGCCTACTTCGTGAAGATCTACCGCTAGTGAGGCAAGTCCTTCGTGGGCGATGGCCATGGTGGGATAGACAAGGTTGCTTCTTCCTGGACCCTTTGTGGGTGGTTTCTTCTTCATGGACCCTTCGTGGGTGGAGCCCTGTGTGGACTCGCGCAACCGTTACCCTTCGTGGGTTGAAGTCTCCATCAACGTGGATGTAGGATAGCACCACCTGTCCGAAGCACGGCAAAAACATCCGTGTCTCCAATTGCGTTTGAAATCTCCAAACCCTTCCCTTTACTTTCTTGCAAGTTGCATGCTTTACTTTCCGCTGCCAATATACTCTTTGCATGCTTGCTTGAATTGTGTGATGATTGCTTGACTTGTCCCACAATAGCTAAAATCTGCCAAGAACTAAAATTGGGAAAAGGCTAAGTTTTTATTTGGTCAAGTAGTCTAATCACCCCCCTCTAGACATACTTTCGATCCTACAAGTGGTATCAGAGCCTTGGTCTCCATTTGCTTTGATCTCCATAGCTTTTTGTGATCATAGCCTTGGTTTCACAACCTAGGAGAGTATGGCGTCTAGCGAGGGAAATTATCACCGTAGAGGTCCTTACTTTGATGGTACTAATTTTGCTAGTTGGAAGCATAAAATGAAAATGCATATTCTTGGACATAACCCCGCCGTTTGGGCTATTGTGTGTGTTGGTTTGCAAGGTGACTTCTTTGATGGGAGAGAACCAAACCGTGAAGCTACCGCGGATGAGTTGAAGATGTTGCAATACAATGCTCAAGCTTGCGATATTCTCTTCAACGGATTGTGCCCCGAAGAATTCAACAAAATCAGCCGCCTTGAGAATGCAAACGGAATTTGGGACACTTTGATTGATATGCACAAAGGTACCGACTCCGTCAAGGAATCCAAGTTGGATGTGCTTCAAAGCCAACTTGACAAGTTCAAGATGAAGGATGGTGAAGGTGTCGCTGAAATGTACTCTAGGCTTGCTCTCATCACAAATGAGATTGCCGGCTTAGGAAGTGAAGAGATGACCGATAGATTCATCATCAAGAAGATCCTAAGAGCCTTGGATGGAAAATATGATACCGTGTGCACATTGATCCAAATGATGCCCAATTACAAAGATCTCAAGCCAACGGAGGTGATTGGAAGAATTGTTGCTCATGAGATGTCACTTAAGGATAAAGAGGAACTTCACAACAAATCAAGTGGTGCCTATAAAGCCTCATGTGAAGCCCCTACATCATCAAGTGAGAAACAAGACTTCAACGAAGAATTGAGCTTAATGGTGAAGAACTTCAACAAGTTCTACAAGAGTAGAAGCAAAGATAGAAGCTCCAAGTCAAGGTCCTACAATGACAAAAGATCTTCTAGTCGAGAGCGAAACTGTTACAATTGTGGAAGACCCGGACACTACTCCAATGAGTGTACGGCTCCCTACAAGAGAAGAGAAGATTCTCCAAAAAGAAGAAGCAAAGGATCACCACCAAGGGAAAGAAGGAGTAGAGATGATCGTTATGAACGAAGATACTCACGGAGAAGCAAGGATTCGGAAAGGAAGGAAAAATCATCAAGGAGCTATACAAGACGAAGACATCAAGCTCATGTTGGTGAATGGGTATCCGGCTCCGACTCCGACAGCCACTCCGAGAGAAGTTATCACTCCGACTCCGAAGATACTCAAGATGAAGGTGTTGCCGGTCTAGCACTTGTGTCAACCAACTCCTACGACATATTTGACTCACCAAATGAAGGAGTTGGAAGATGCTTCATGGCCAAAGGTCCTAAGGTAACACACCCCGAGTATATTGATTTCAATAGTGATGAAGATGACTTGTTAGGTGATGATTTTCTTGGTGACAACTCTAGTGATGAATACTATGATGAAAGACCAATTAATCATGCTAATCAAGATAAAATGAATGACAATGATAAGGAGAAGATTGAGGCTCTAACTAAAGAACTAAAAACTCTTAAGTTAGCTCATGACACTATCTTCGAAGATCATCGAGAACTTTTAAGAGCTCATGAGAAACTCTGCTTTGAAAAGCTCAATCTTGAGCAAGAGCATGAGTTCTTAAAGGCAAACAATGATGATCTCCGCAAGAAAAGTTCTTCTTACATTGCCAAGCATTTACTCTTATCCACTTACATGCCTCAAGTCAAGTCTAACAAGAAAGATTCTTCCTCTAGTAGTAACAATGATCATGCTAAATCCAATATTGTTGCTTCTAGTAGTTCTCTTGATTCCACTAATGATTCTCTTAGCCAAGTTACACTTGAGCAAGAAAATAGCTTATTGAAGGGAATTATAGAGAAAGGAGTGTACAAAAGCCTTGCCGGGAGTAAGCAATTCGAGGAAATTGTGCGCAAGCAAGGAATGCACCGGAAGAATCAAGGTGTTGGTTTTGAACGAAAGTTCAATGCCAATGGAGTTGAATGGGAAGAAGATCAATACCCCAAGACAAAGTTTGTCCCTCAACAAGAGAAGTATACTTCTTTCAAGGGGACACAAGCTCAAGATGATCTTCCACCACAAGACTACGAGCAAAAAGGCAAGGACAAGCTTCAAGAGGAAATTGATGCATTTGAAGAAGCTCCAAAGACCTTAGTCAAGTGGATTCCCAAGACTACTTCAAGTTCCACCTCATCAAGTACGACTACAACTCCAAGGATTCCCATCAAGATGATGTGGATCCAAAAGAAGAAGAACTAGAGAGTTCTTGAGGGTGACTCCGCCAACATACTTCACTCTTATCATTTTGGCAAGAACAAGTGCAATCAACTTCCACATCTTGCACTAGTTCAAGGAGTCACAAACCCTCTTGTTGGTAAGACAAGGGACAAGGTAACCTAAAAGTTTTCATGGACATCATCCTCGTGTGCATCACTCTATGTCTATGGATATCCTTGTTTGTTCCTTGTGGGACTAACCCATGTAGGTATTGAAAGTGCAATTCACTCATATGGATAGCTCCAAGAGATCTACATCAACATTGAGTATCCACATCTTCAATATCTACATGAAGTCATCATCGACAAAACCCAAGGTTAGTTCATCCCTCTTAGGGGGGATATCACATCTAGGGGGAGCTTTACTCTAAGACTTGAGCTAAAGCAACTCTAAAGATGTGAACAAATCAATGCTTTATGTAAAAGTGGTAACCCCACTAGAGCTTAAACGATGAGTATGACCTATGATCAAGTGTTCACACTTGACTCCTAAGTCAATATACTCATATATAGATGACCTAGTCATCGCAAATTGCTTGATAGATGCTAGAATTGGTTGTGCATGCCTTGCCACATATTTCATTTGCCATCTTATTGTGTGAGCATGCTGGTTGCATAATTTACTCATTCGAGGACATCCACTTGTTGTTTTTGATTGTTCGGCTTTATTTCTTTTTGCCAAGTGGATGGACAAGAATGCCTAAGAACCTCCTCTAGCTATCTATGCTTTTCTCGTCTCAAACTCCATTCATGCTGCATCACAAAATTTGATCAAGTCAGATTCGAACCACTCTGTGTGAGGAGCGCTCGGAGTCCCCGATTCGTCATAGACTTAAACTTCCAAAGACTCTTTATGATTCTCGGTCTGACCGATACTCCACTTTCGGTCCTACCGAGATCATTAAGTTGATCTAGGTTTTCGATCTCGGTGCAACCGATTTGAACCTTTCGGTCACACCAAGTTTCAGTAACTGCACGCAGTTATGAATCTCGGTGCCACCGAGTTGATCCACTCGGTCACACCGACAGGGTCGGGCTATATATAGTCACGGGCAAAATTTGGAAATTTCTCCAAACCCCTTCGCCCGCGCGATAGCCTGCTCTGCCCTCGAGGTCTCCGGATCGTCTTCTTGCCGCCAACAGCCTCCAGTCGCTGGTCTCCATCGCCGTCAACGGGAATTCTGCCCCGCCGTTGCCGCCGTAGCAAGTCCACGCCGAACTAGGGTATGGACTTGATCTTTGTGCTATTCTTCAATCTGATTCCTAGCACATTGTGATCATACTGTTTCTAGCCACGTTTGATAAACTTCTATCCAGTCAAAACGCTCATAGGTTAGGTTTGATTCAAAAATTCTAGGTTTAGGTTTCCACCGAAACCATCTTGGACCCACCGAGTTGAAAAACTCAGTCCCACCGATTTGGCTTATGCCATTGCACAAGTGAGACTCGGTCTGACCGAGAATTACTTATCGGTGTGACCGATTTTTGAACTCAGTGAAACCCTAGCAGTCTCGGTGCCACCGAACTGTGACTCGGTCCTACCGAGTTCACTAGTTTAGGTTCCAAAACTGCTTCGGTATCACCGAGTTTGAAAATCGGTAGATCCGAGATGATTTTAGTGGGAAACTAAAACTAAGTTTTTGGATCATTCTTTTGCAAAAATCTCTGCATTTTGTGATGATCATCCACTCTATCTCCTCTATAATCTATTCACAGGGTTAGCAGTCAGTTTGCAGCATGTCAGACCAGAGTGATAGCCAGAATCTGTCAGAGCAGCAAGTGGTCATGAGTGAGGGCAGTAGTCCCTCCAGTTCATCTGATGAAGGCAGCAAGAGCGCTCCTAGCAATTTGCCAAAGGCTGCCACGAGACAAAGGAAGAAGAAAACATCAGACTCTAAAGATAAGGACTATGTGGCAGAGGAAAAGGCCACTTCCAAGAGAGTTGAGCCAGCTCAAGGCACAAAGCCAGGGCTGAAAATCAAAAGGCCAGCAGGCAGGCAGCCCATGTCAAAGGCAAGAGCCTCAACTCTGAAGCCCACTCCCCAAGAGCCAGTTGCTGCAGAAGGCAAGAAGAGAAAGGAGAGGGCGAAGAAGATTGTGGCTAGGGTACTTGGCAAAGCTTCCATCATGGAAGAGGAAGAAGAAGAAGAGGCAGCTGCACTAGCGCCCAAGGCACCCAAGCTAATGGGAGATGCCATAAAATCAGGGGGAGCTGCTTCCAAGGCCAAGCCAGCTCCAAAGCCAAAGCCCAAGAGGAACACATGGAGCATTCCTGCAGCTGAGAAGAACAAGGCCCCAGTGCCTGAGACTGTTGCTGAGGATGAGGAAGAGAATGTCCTTCGGAAGCTCAAGCCCAAGATCCCAGACCACAACGATGCTCATCCTGTGGCTGAGGATATGAAGCTCAGGAGAGACTCAGGGCTCAGGAAGTGGAGTGAAGCAGATCCATATGCTTCTAGGAGAAGGACTGCAGTGGACTACAGGTTTCATACCAAGGAGCAGCAGGATTTCTATGAGACTGTGCTGCTAGATAAGAAGCCCATTGTCTGTGATATGCGATGGGTTGATTGGACATATATCAAGGAGAATGAGGAGTACTACCCAGGAGTATTTGACAGCTTTAGTGCTTGTGGAGTAGCTGACTTTGTTGGGCAGAAGCTCACAAAGTGGAACGAGGAACTTATCATGCAGTTCTACTCCACGGCACACTTTTATCCAGATGGGAGGATTACATGGATGTCTGAGGGTACAAGGTACCAATCTACAGTGGCTGAGTGGGCACAGATCATTAATGCCCCAGAGGAGCAAGATGAGGACTTGGATATCTATGCCAAGAAAAAGATCGACCACAACTCCATGTCCAACATGTACAAGGAGATTCCGAATGAAGCACTTGACACATTCAAATTTGGCTCAGTGCATTATCTGCTCTCAGGACTGCCTACGATCAACTGGATCCTTAGGCACACCCTTCTGCCCAAGTCTGGAGATCACAAGATGATCAGAGGTCACGCGATCAATTTGCTTCATGTCTTTGACGTGCCTCAAAAATTCAAAGTCATGAGCCTCATAGTGGAAACAATTAAGAGGACTGCAGCAGATCAAAAGAGGAGCTGTGGATATGCCCCTCAGATTCAGGAGCTCATCAACTCCAAGATGGGCACGGGCGTATATTTGTTGGATAAGGAACACCTGCCCATCCGTCCAGATTCGAGGACAATGAAGTTGTGATGACTGAGAACGAGCCATCATCTGCTCAAGCATTTGCAAAGAAGGAGAAGGCGAGGAAGGAGAAAGCTGCCAAGATGCCTACTCAAGAGGAGGCATTTGAGTACTTCTTGAAGACCAAATAAGAGCAGCTCGGTTACTTGATTGCATCCACGCTGAGGATTGAGCAAAGTCTGGCCACCCTCACTAAGAATCAGCAGAGCCTAGAGAGAATCATGGAACAGAAGTTCTATGACTTGGATGTCAAAGTAACGGAAGTTCAGTCTGCAGTGGAGCAGCTCCAGGAGGACATGAATGAGAGGAGAGGCAGGACCACGACTCATGCTTTTTCTAGAGTGCCACGAGGCCCGAGGTCGTCTGCCGTGCCAGTTGCTGACACCAGAGCCACCACTTCAGCACCAGCTACAGCCTCAGCTCCAGCATCTACTTCAGCTCCAACTCCAGCGACTACTTCAACATCTACAGAAGCCTTCGTCCTTGGAGTGATCCGGACTCCACCACCACCTGAAGATCAAGCCTGAGCGTCGATCTAGTGCTATGCATTTTCTAGGAACTTTTTGGTAACTTGTTGCCAAAGGGGGAGAAGATGTATAGATCATAGGCTTCGAGAGAGAGAGTGTTGCTTTTCTCTCTTGCTTTATTTGGTGGTTTTTCGAACCTTTTCTGCTTTTGAGTGCTTGATACTACGTCTTTATTTGTGAGACATTGATGATCATGTGTTTGATCATAAGCTACACTTAATGCTTGCTTAATACTATTATCTTATCCTATCTTATGTGATCATTCACTATTCTTGGTGATGAGTGCATGTATTTCATTCTTATCATTTTGAGCGCTCCACCAAGATGTATGTGACATGGAAGAGTAACCCATGACTCTAACTCTTTGTGCATTTGCAGTCCAAAGCAAATTTTAAGTATGCACAAATTTAGGGGGAGCTCTTACTTATCACATACTTCTCAAAGCGACGATATATTTCATGCTTATTATCATTTGTCGAAGCTTTGATCTATATGTTGTCATCAATTACCAAAAAGGGGGAGATTGAAAGTGCAACTATCCCTAGGTGGTTTTGGTAATTCATAACAACATATAGCTCATTGAGCTAATGCGATTCCAAGATGATTATTTCAGGAAAGCTCAATGATTGGCATGGCACGGATATGAAAGTGGAACCCTCAAAATGCTAAGGACAAAGGATTGGCTCAAGCTCAAAAGCTCAAGACTCTTCATTTTATATTTTAGTGATCCAAGATCACATTGAGTCTTTAGGAAAAGCCAATACTATTAAGGAGGGATGAGGTGTTGCTTAATGAGCCTCTTGCTTCATGTGCTTAATGATATGCTCCAAAATCCTCAACTACTTTCCCATATCCACATATGACCTAAACTCTAAGCCAAACTCGGTCCTACCGATTCTTCCTATCCGGCGCCACCGAGTTTCACTTGTCATTAGCCACTGCCAAACCCTAGCAATTCGGTCCTACTGATAAGGATCTCGGTCTCACCGAGATGGGGTTGCAAACTCTCTGTTTCCCTTTTGTAACTTTTCGGTCTCACCGAAAGAGCGAATCGGTCCCACCGAGATTGCAATGTAAACTCAGTGTTTCCCCTTTGTAACTTTTCGGTCTCACCGAGTTCCACTCGGTCTCATCGAAAGAGAAAGTCGGTCCCACCGAGTTTGCCTGACCAACTCTCTGGTTAGCTAATTACCGAATTCGGTCTCACCGAGTTTGTGTAATCGGTCTCACCGAGATTACGTTATGCCCAAACCCTAACCGAATCGGTCCTACCGAGTTGCATGTCAGTCCCACCGAAATTCCTAACGGTCACTAGGTTTACTACTTCGGTCAGACCGAGTTTATTTATCCGGTCCCACCGAGATTGGTAAATTGTGTGTAACGGTTGGATTTTGTGTGGAGGCTATATATACCCCTCCACCTCCTTCTCATTAAGTGAGAGTGCCATCAGAACACACACACCATTCCTACTCATATGTTCTAAGAGAGAACCACCTACTCATGTGTTGAGACCAAGACATTCTTCGTGGACCCTTTGTGGGTGGTTGCTTCTTCGTGGACCCTTCGTGGGTGGAGCCCTGTGTGGACTCGCGCAACCGTTACCCTTGGGTGGAGCCCTGTGTGGACTCGCGCAACCGTTACCCTTCGTGGGTTGAAGTCTCCATCAACGTGGATGTAGGATAGCACCACCTATCCGAACCACGGGAAAAACATCCGTGTCTCCAATTGCGTCTGAAATCTCCAAACCCTTCCCTTTACTTTCTTGCAAGTTGCATGCTTTACTTTCCGCTGCCAATATACTCTTTGCATGCTTGCTTGAATTGTGTGATGATTGCTTGACTTGTCCCACAGTAGCTAAAATCTGCCAAGAACTAAAATTGGGAAAAGGCTAAGTTTTTATTTGGTCAAGTAGTCTAATCACCCCCCTCTAGACATACTTTCGATCCTACAATCTCCCAATGACTTTGGCCATGATCTTCTTGACCCTTTGCTTTCTTTTCTTGCCCTCTCCAGCAGCCTCTTCAACATTTGACTTGGAAGTTTCAAGATTTGAGGCCCTGGCTTTTGACATGGGCACCCTCTTTATAGGAGCCTTCTTGTGCATACCAGGCTTGGTGGATGCAGCTGAGCCAAACTTCTTTTTGACAACCTTTTCCTAGAACTGACCTCCTCCTCAGCAGCTACATAATCTTCATCTTCATCTTCAGAATTTCTTTTCCTCCTCTGCCTAGTAGAAGCCTTAGGCAGGTTGCTAGGAGTACTTGTGATGCCTTCATCATAACTGCTTGAGGGACTAGTGCCCTCACTCAGATTCACCTGTTCTTCACACCTATTCTGGCTATCACTCTGATCTAACGTTCTGGCAAAGCAAATTGACAGCTGACCCTGTGAATAGTTATAGATGAGATAGAGTGGATGAGTATCAGAAAGTGCAGAGATTTTGCAAAACAAATGAGTCAAAAGCTTAGTTTTAGTTTTTCACAGAAAGCATTTCGGAGCTATCGATTTGTTAAACTCGGTGACACCGCAGCAACTTTTGGAGTCTAAACTAGTGAATTCGGTTAGACTGAGACACAGTTCGGTGACTCCGAGATTGCTAGGATTTCACAAAGAGTTGAATTCGGCCACACCAATTTGCAAGTTTCAGTCAGACCAAAAAGTGCAAGTGCTATGGCCTAAGCCAAATCGGTGAGACCGATTTCCACAACTCGATCGGTCCGAGATGAGTTCGGCGGAAACCTAACCCTAAATTTTCGAAACACATCTAATCTAAAGGATGTTTCTACTGGACAGGATGATCTCATATGTGACAAGAAACATGGCATTTTCTTTGTGCTAAGAATCAGAGGTAAGAACAGCACAAAGATTCAAACTCATACCCTAGTTCGGTGATGTGCTCCCTACGACGGCAACGACAGAGCTGATTTCCATTGACGGCAACGGACACCAGCGGCGGGAGGTCACTAGCGACGAGAGGATGATCCGGAGACCCGAGACGGCAGAGAAGGACACGCGTGGGCGAAAGGGTTTTAAAGAAATTTCAAAATTTTGACCCGTCGGTATATATATCCTGACCCTGTCGGGGTGACCGAGTGGAACAACTCGGTGGCACCGAGATGCAGAATCACAAATCGTTTCTGCAACTTGGTGTAGCGACCCGACCCGAATGGGTCAAGTCTCTGTGCTTACGTGTCATCCCTGGATCGGTATGCTGACACACACAGTACTCGAAGGATTTATAACAGAGGTAAATCACACGTATAAAGTAATGTAAATACTATTACCTCAATCCAAATAGCGAAAGCAACAAGGTTGTGGATTCCCATCAACACCAACAGCAAAGTTGAGTGTAGAAATCGTAACCCTAACGTATCACTTACTCGTCGTAAGAAACCTGCAACATAAGACGTTGCAGCCCGAAACGGGTCAGTACATTGAATGTACTGGCAAATTCACACCATAGAGAAAATGATGAACAATGGCTACCACTATATGCATATTTGGCTGGTGGAAAGCTCTATGGTTATAAGGTTTTTGCGTAAAGCCAATTTTTCCCTACTGCAAAGGAATAAGTTTATTTAACTATCATGGTGGTTGTTAAACATTGAGAATGGTTGACAACATTCTCAATCCCAATTAAAAATAATTAAAACCCAACAACATTAATTAGAAGTAACGTGATGAGATTCACATGATATTCAAGTACTAGATACTCAAGTTGTCCATAACCGGGGACACGGCTAATCATGATTAGTTTGTACACTCTGCAGAGGTTTGCGCACTTTTCCCCACAAGACTCGATCGCCTCCGTTTGGTTTCTCGCACTACATGGTGTCTGAGAAGACGGATGACCGAGACACAGTCTTTCAGAAGCGCTAGCACCTTACATGTGGGATAGACCGTACCACCTACACCCCCTACATCTGCTAGTCCACCCCGTAAGAGTTCGCACTACTTAGTCAACTATGCCAGAGCCCATAATGGCTTGTGGCTGCACACGGAAGTTTCTAGCATGAAAGATCTTATGATCCCTTTGAGCCTGGGTGGCGGTCCAAAATAAAACAAGCAAGTCCTGATAGACATCAGGTGCCTCAATCCACCCAGATGTGTGTTTAAGTTGCCACCTTAGATAAACCATTAAAATTATCAACTCACATCTGTCATGGATATCACTCACCCAATCCACGTCTACTAGCATAGCATGGCATAATAAGCAAACATAGAAGTAACTCCCAAAGGTTTCATAATAATACAGGTAATAGGTACTACCTCATCTACTTCCCATCCCACAATTTAATTAGATCCTAATCATGCAAGGTGAGAGGATTGATCTAATGAAATAAAACATGGGTTGTAGAAAAGGTATGATCAAAGTGTTACTTGCCTTGCTGATGATCCGCGAGACCTAGGGTTTCGAAGTAACAGGCGGCGCAATCCGGGTAATCTATCACAGACAAACAACAAGCACACAATAAGTACTCATCTAATGCACAGGTAAAACTCGAACAAGAGAACGAACCAGAAGGTTCAACTTAAGAACTCCGGTTGCAAAGAAAGAACGAACCGAACAAAGAAACGGAAAACAAACGGCGGAACAAAACAACTCGGTTCTAGCAGGTTGAAACTAGGTCAAATTTTACCAGGGCAAAAACTTGTTCAAGTTGATTAGACGGAACGGCGGTTTCGAAACGAAACTCCAGTCTTTTGAATCACCTGATTCCGATAAACGAGCGAGAAGATAAACTAGAACGAAGATCGGATTTGAGATCGCGATCGCGGAATAAATCCGACGAGAAGAAAAAGAAGAACGGTTATACGAACGGACGTTCGTTAACCTAGAAGAATCCGGTGATCACGTTCGTTAGGACGAACGGTCCGGCGAACGGTCCAAAGGCAACTAAATCGGAAAATAAAACGAATCCGATCTAGGGTTTCGGAGAAGAAACCGAAACGAAAAACCGATCTAGAAAACGAATCGGAAGAGAAGAAAAGAATCGGAACGATTAGAAGAAAACGATCCGAGGAAAAGAGACGCGGGGCAACCTCCGGCAAGGTCTCCGGCGAGAGGCTCCGGCGGCATGGCGTAGGGCGGCGGCGGCGTGCAAAGTGCGGCGGCGACGGGTGTGGGGTGGCGCGGTGGCGGCGACTTGGGGCGCGGCGCGGGTGCGGCTTGGGGCTTGGGGTTTGATTTGATGAGTTTAGAGGGGGGGGGTGTTGGGGTATTTATATTGGTGAGGGGAGAGGAGACTTGGGGTAGGGGACAAGAAATAGAGTAGGAATAGGAAATAGACTAAGAATAGGAAAGAATAAACGGAGTAGGACTAGGAATAACGAAACAAGGAAAAAGAGACAAGGGGGCGCCCTAGAATCCTAAAAGGATTCGGCAACAGGGAGAGGCGGCGGCGGCCTCCTGGCAGCGCTGGCGCTCGGCGCCTGGCGCCTGGGAGCGCAGGGGCGGCGGCTTGGCTTGGGCCTTTGGCCCAGCTGGCGCTGCTGATTTTTTTAACAGATTTCGCGCGCAGGAAAAAAAAACAAAAAGAGAACTAAACAAACTCCAAAAATTCTAAAGTAAATTTTCCCCGATTCCTAAAAATGAGCCGAACAAAATGAACTTTTCTCCGGTCCTAAAATGCAATTTTCGAAAACGCGCATTTTTCCCTATCCAAATAAAATGCGAATAAACTCCGGCAAAACCAAAACTTGATCTATTTATTAAATCTTCATTTTTCCTAAATTTGGGAAAGTCATATTATTCCCTCTCTCATATATTTTAACACCGGAAAATAATTGAAGATAAAATAAATAAATCAAATGATCCTCTTTTCAAATTCGAGAAAACTCTCAAATATGAAAATGACGAAATCTCCAACTCTCTCCGAGGGTCCTTGAGTTGCGTGAAATTTCTAGGATTGACCAACATGCAAGAAAATATGATATGCATGATGATCTATGTATAATATTCCAAATTGCAAATTTGGGATGTTACACTCGGTGTGACCGAAAAGTTCTAATCGGTTGCACCGAGATTGAAAACCTACATCAACTCAGTGAACTTGGTGTGATCGAAAGGATGAATTGGTCAGACCGAGATGCACAAAGAGGTTTTGGAAGTTTAAGTCTATGACGAATCGGTGACTCCGAGTGCTCCTCACACAAAGGGTTTGATTCTGACTTGATCAAACTTTGTGATGTAGCATGAATAGAGTCTGAGATGAGAAAAGCATAAATAGATAGAGGAAGCTCTTAGGCATTCTTGTCCATCCATTTGGCAAAAGGAAATAATAGCCAAATAATCAAAGCAACAAATGGATGTCCTCGGATGAGAAAAATATGCAATCAATGTGCTCACACAATAAAAAGGCAAATGAAGTATGTCGCAAAGCATGCACAAGCACTTTAGAATCTATCAAGCAATTGGCGATGACTAGGTCATCTATATATGAGTATATTGACTTAGGAGTCAAATGATAACATTTGATCATAGGTCATACTCATTGTTTAAGCACAAGTGGGGTTACCACTTTTACATAAAGCATTGTTGTGTTCACACCATTAGAGTTGCTTTAGCTCAATTCTTAGAGTAAAGCTCCCCCTAGATGTGATATCCCCCTAAGAGGGATGAACTAACCTTGGGCTTTGTCGATGATGACTTCATGTGGATGTTGAAGATGTGGATGCTCAAAGTTGATGTAGATCATTTGGAGAAATCCATTAGAGTGAGTTGCACTTTCAATACCTACGCGGGTTAGTCCCACAAGGAACAAACAAGGATATCCATAGACATAGAGTGAAGTTCACACAAGATGATGTCCATGAAAGCATTAGGTTACCTTGTCCCTTATCTTGACAACAAGAGGGTTTGTGACTCCTTGAACTAGTGCAAGATGTGAAAGTTGTTTGCACTTGTTCTTGCCAAAATGATATGAGTGAAGTATGTTGGCGGAGTCATCCTCAAGAACTCTCTAGTTCTTCTTCTTCGGGATCCACATCAACTTGATGGGAATCCTTGGAGTTGTAGTCATACTTGATGAAGTAGAACTTGATGTAATCTGGGAACCCACTTGATCAAGGCCTTGGGAGCTTCTTCAAATGCATCTATTTCCTCTTGAAGCTTGTCCTTGCCTTTTTGCTTGTGGTCTTGTGGTGGAAGATCATCTTGAGCTTGTGTCCCCTTGAAAGAAGTAGGATCATACTTCTCTTGTTGAGGAACAAACTTCATCTTGGGGTATTGATCTTCTTCCCACTCAACTCCATTGGTATTGAACTTTCGTTCAAAACCAACACCTTGATTCTTCCGGTGCCTTCCTTGCTTGCGTACAATTTCCTCAAATTGCTTACTTCTGGCAAGACTCTTGTAAACACCTTTCTCTATAATTCCCTTCAATAAGCTATTTTCTTGCTCAGGTGTAACTTGGCTAAGAGAATCATTAGTGTAATCAAGAGAACTACTAGAAGCAACAACATTGGATTTGACATGATTATTGTTACTACTAGATGAAGAATCTTTCTTACTCTTGTTGCTAGAATTTACTTGTGGCATGTAAGTAGACAAAAGTAAAAGCTTGGCAATGTAAGAAGAACTTTTGTGAAGATCATCATCGATTGCTTTTAAGAACCCATGCTCTTGCTCAAGGTTGAGCTTTTCAAAGCATAGCATCTCATGAGTCTTTAAAAGCTCTCGATGTTCTTCCAAGGTAGTTTCATGAGCTAACTTAAGAGTGTTTAGTTCTTTAGTTAGACGCTCAATCTCCTTCTTATCATCGTCATTCATTTTATCTTGATTAGCATGATTAATAACAAGTTCATCATAGTTCTCATCACTAGAGTTGTCAACAAGTAAATCATCATCACCAAGCAAATCATCTTCATCACTATTCAAATCAACATACTCAGGGTGTGCTACCTTTGGGCCTTTAGCCATGAAGCATCTTCCAATTCCTTCATTCAGTGAATCAAATATGTCGTAGGAGTTGGTCGACACAAGTGCTAGACCGGCAATACCTTCATCTTGAGTATATTCGGAGTCGGAATGATAACTTCTCTCGGAGTGATGGCAGGAGTCGGAGTCGGATACCCATTCACCAATGTGAGCTTGATGTCTTCATTTGTGCAGCTCCTTGATGACTTGTCCTTCCTTTCCGAATCCTTGCTTTTGCGAGAGGTTCTTCGTTCATAACGATCATCTCTACTCCTT
Organism: Triticum urartu; assembly: GCF_003073215.2. Classification (NCBI taxonomy): domain Eukaryota; kingdom Viridiplantae; phylum Streptophyta; class Magnoliopsida; order Poales; family Poaceae; genus Triticum; species Triticum urartu. The sequence continues at coordinate 509,521,314 of NC_053026.1, read as the reverse complement.
CTCTCACTTGGAGGTGATTCTTCTCTTCTACTTCTCCTTTTGGGTGAATCTTCTCTTATTTTGTAGGGAGTCGTACACTCATTTGAGTAGTGCCCGGGTCTTCCACGATTGTAGCAATTACGCTCACGACTAGAAGATCTTTTGTCATTGTACAACCTTGACTTGGAACTTCTCTCTTTGCTTCTACTCTTGTAGAATTTGTTGAAGTTCTTCACCATTAGGCTCAATTCCTCATTGAATGCTTGTTTCTCATTTGATGATGCAGGAGCATCACATGTTGCTTTGTAAGCACCACTTGACTTGTTGTGAAGCTCATCTTTATCCTTGAGTGACATCTCATGAGCAACAATTCTTCCAATAACTTCCGTTGGCTTGAGATCTTTATAATTGGGCATCATTTGGATCAATGTGCACACGGTATCGTATTTTCCAATCCAAGGCTCTTAGGATCTTCTTGATGATGAATCTGTCGGTCACCTCTTCACTTCCTAAGCCGGCAATCTCATTTGCGATGAGAGCAAGCCTAGAGTACATTTCAGTGACACCTTCACCATCCTTCATTTTGAACTTGTCAAGCTGACTTTGAAGCACATCCAATTTGGTTTCCTTGACGGAGTCGGTACCTTCATGCATATCAATCAATGTATCCCAAATTTCCTTTGCATTCTCAAGATGACTGATTTTGTTGAATTCTTCGGGGCACAATCCGATGAAGAGGATATCGCAAGCTTGAGCGTTGTATTGCAACATCTTCGACTCTTCCACAGTAGCTTCACGGTTCGGTTCTCTCCCATCAAAGAATTCACCTTGCAAGCCAACACACACAATAGCCCAAACGGCGGGGTTATGTCCAAGAATATGCATTTTCATCTTATGCTTCCAACTAGAAAAATTAGTACCATCAAAGTAAGGACCTCTACGGTGGTAACTTCCCTCGCTAGATGCCATACTCTCCTAGGTTGTGAAACCAAGGCTATGATCACCAAAGCTATGGAAATCAAAGCAAATGGAAACCTGGCTCTGATAGCACTTGTAGGATCGAAAGTATGTCTAGAGAGGGGTGATTAGACTACTTGACCAAACAAAAATCTAGCCTTTTCCCAATTTTAAGTCTTGGTAGATTTTAGCAACTTATCACAAGTCAAGCAATCAACCTACACATGCAAAACTAAGAGTGTAGCAGCGGAATGTAAATCATTGCATATGAAGGTAAAGGGAGGAGTTTGGAGGGAGCAAACGCAATGTAGACACGAAGATTTTTGGCATGGTTCCGAAGGGTAATGGCTGCGTGAGTCTACGGAGGGCTCCACCCACGAAGGGTCCACGAAGAAGCAACCTTGTCTATCCCACCATGGCCATCGCCCACGAAGGACTTGCCTCACTTGGGTAGATCTTCACGAAGTAGGCGATATCCTTGCCCTTACAAACTCCTTGGTTCAACTCCACAATCTTGACGGAGGCTCCCAAGTAACACCTAACCAATCTAGGAGACACCACTCTCCAAAAGGTAATAGATGGTGTGTTGATGATGAACTCCTTGCTCTTGTGCTTCAGATGATGGTCTCTCCAACACTCAAGTCTCTCTCATAGATTTGGATTTTGTGGAAAGATGATTTGAGTGGAAAGCGACTTGGGAAGGCTAGAGATCAAGATTCTTTTGGTTGGATTGGAATGTCTTGGTCTCAACACATGAGTAGGTGGTTCTCTCTCAGAAAATGGATGGTAGAAGTGTAGGCACGTTCTGATTGCTCTCTCCACGAGTGGAGGAAGGGTGGAGGGGTATATATAGCCTCCACACAAAATCTAACTGTTACACACAATTTACCAAACTCAGTGAGACCGAATACTCAAACTTGGCCAGACCGATTTAGTTCAAAATGTGAACGTTAGGCTTTTCGATGGGACCGACATGTCAACTCGATGGGACCGATTTCATTAGGGTTAGGGCATAACCTTATCTCGGTGAGGCCGATCACATAAACTCGGTGAGACCGATTTCTATAATAGGCAAATAGAGAGTTGGTCAGGCAAACTCGGTGGGACCGATCGCTCATTTCGGTGAGACCAAAACATTACGAAAAGGAAACAGAGAGTTTGCATTGCGAACTCGGTGGGACCGATCGCTCATCTCGGTTATACCGAAACGCTATGAAGGGAAACAGAGAGTTTGCAATCCCATCTTGGTGAGACCGAGATCCCTATCGGTGAGACCGAACTGATTAGGGTTTCTGGCTATGGCTATGTCAAATGAACTCGGTGGCGACGGATAGATCAAATCGGTGGGGACGAGTTTGACTTTTGGTTTGGGACAAATGTGGATATGTTAAAGTGTTTGAGGGCTTTTGGAGCATATCACTAAGAATTTTGAGCAAGCAAGCCATTAAGCAACACCTCATCCCCTTTTAATACTATTGGCTTTCCTATGGACTCAATGTGATCTTGGATCACTAAAATGAAACTGTAGAGTCTTGAGCTTTTTGCCATTATGTGTCCTTAGCATTTTGAGGGGTCCACATTCCTAGTCCATGCCATGCCAATCATTGAACTTTTTGAAATGAACATCTTCAAAGAGTATTAGTTCAATGAGCTATATGTTGTTAGGAATTACTAAAACCACCCAGAGTTGCACTTTCAACAATGTCCGAGAGCATTATTGATGATGATTTTGTTATGCCTATTGCTTTTTGTGATGATTATGATTGGGAAGATAATGATACTTCCTATAACCTTGGAAATCTTTTTGGCACCAACTTGGGGAATTATGATGATATTAATTGCTATACCATTGGTGCTATACATAATATTAATGACGAGAGTGATTATGCTTATGATATGCCATTCCACAAGCTTGGGCATGCTATGTTTGATGAGAATGACATGTTTGAGAATTTATTTGCTGCAATTAATGTTCGTCCCAAGCTTGTGGGTTCTATGCTTAATGAAGATGATCTTTTTAGCCCCCTTACTTTGAATGATCAAATTTGTTCTGATGATTGCATGCCTCCCACTTATGATGATTATTGTGATGATACTTATGTTATAAAAAGTAGTGATAATTATTGTCATACTTTTTAATATCCTTCTACTGAACATTGCTCTTTTAATGTGGAAACAATTTTTAGTATTCAAGTTTCATATGATACTCTCACTATTGTGAATGAGAATAAAATTGCTTACATGGAGAGTAATAAATTTTCTATGCTTTTCGATCATGAAAATAATGATTTATGTGATGGTTATATTGATGAATCTATTCATGATGCTACTAAAAATTATTATGAGAGAGGAACTTATGATTCATGATGCTTTTGTTATGTTTCAATCCTTATATTTTATGTGAGCATCATTGAACTCATCATTCCTAGCTAAAAGGCATTAAAGAAAAGTGCTTGTTGGGAGACAACCCAACACTTTTACCTACTATTTTTGTGTGTTCACATGATTATGCTACTGTAGTAATCATATTTTATTGCTTTCGTTTCAATAAATTGCCAAGTAAGACCTTTGGGATGGTCTATGGTGATAATTGATTTGATCTACCTGAAAGCAGAAACTTATGCGCTCAGGAAAAAAATTCTATTTTTTAACAGCAGCCTGATAAAATACTGATTCTTATTGCAGAAGACCTAATTTTTCAGAATTTTTGGAGTAGCAAAAATATGGTTGGAGTACAGATTACTACAGACTGTTCTGTTTTTTGACAGATTCTGTTTTCAATGCATAGTTTTCTTGCTTTCTAGTTTCTATGGCTTATATTGCTCAATATAAATTACGGAAATGATATTGTAAAGTATGCATTGTGTGATAACAATTATGGATCTTGTCTTTGGCAGCACAAAAAGTGAGTGGTTTTGCTCTTTATCATACTGACCTATCTCACAAAGTGCCGTTAAGTTTTGTGTGATTGAAGTTTTCATGCTTTGGGTGAGATATTGATATGAGGAGAATAAGGAGTGACAAGATGCTAAGATTGGGGATTCCCAAGGCACCCAAGTCAATATTCAAGGAAGATCCAAGCAACTAAGCTTGGGTATGCCTCGGAAGTCATCCCCTCTTTTGTCTCCAACAATATCGGTAACCTCACTTGGAGCTATATTTTTATTCGTCACATGATATGTGTTTTGCTTGGAGCGTCATTTTATTTTGTTAGTATTTTCTTGCTGTTATTTATAATAATATTTTGCATCTTTCTTTTCAATAAAAATGCCAAGGATAGCCTTTGCCATGCTTATTTTGCAAGTCTACATGTTGCTGTTTCAAATCAGAAAGTTTATCGCTGTTGCAAAACTTCCCTAGAAAAGTCAGAATGTGGTAAAATTTTGAAACTTTTTGCAAAATAATCTCTGATAAATTTTCTACAAGGTGCTACATTTTCATACTTTTTGGAGTTAATGAAGTATCGATACTCTTGCATTCTTTATAGACTGTACTGTTTTGGCAGATTGCTGTTACGTTTGCATTGTTTGCATATGTTTGCTTGTTTAATGATTCTATTTGAGGATATGAGTATTAAATATGCAGAGTAATTTAGTATGCAATGTTTAATAATAATTTTAGTGATTTTCTACAGTAGAGAATGATAAGGTTTTTGCATTGGTTTATACTAACTTATCTCACGAGTTCTTGTTGAGTTTTGTGTGGATGAAGTTTTTGAGATTTAGGAAAACCGTGATATGAGAGGAATTAAGGAGACACAAAATATCAAGTTTGGAGATGCCCAAGGCACCCTGAGATAATATTTCAAGAAGTCTCAAGCATATAAGCTTGGGGATGCCCCAGTAGGCATCCCACCTTTCTTCTTCAACAATTATCAGTTAGTATCGGTTGAGCCTAAGTTTTTGCTTCTTCAGATAAGTTGTGTTGTTCTTAGAATGTCATTTTATTTTGTTTTTGCTTGCTGTTTTAATAAAATAATTAGATCTAAAAGTTTTTAAATAAGTGAGAGTCCACAATTAGTTACCTATTTACTTAACTACTCTCTTGATCTTCACTTATATATATTTGGAGTAGCTTGTCATTTACTCTTGTGCTTCACTTATATCCTATGAGTAAATTGTTGAATGAATTGAATATCATGAAGTTGAAATTATATCATGCCTAGTGGTAGCTTCACATTGGGTTTAGAAAGTGAAATCTTTTGAAGCTTGACAATCACAATATTGGTCATACAAGCAATTCATGAATAATTAGTATAAGGAAGAGAACTTTCACATGCAAATATACTATCTTGGAAATCTTTTGTGATTGTGAGCCCGCATCAAAATATTATTTGCCAAAACTGTTGAAGTTGGACAAGGAAGACAACATAATGGTTTATATTTGTTCATATTCAATAGAAGTTATATTGTCATAGATCCTTCAACATGTGGTGCTTGCCCCCCCCCATCTTTGCTAGCCAAAAATTTCGCACCAAGTAGAGATACTACTTGTGCATCCAAAAACCCTTAAACCCAAATCTTATTTTCAAGAGTCCACCATACCTACCTAAGGATTGAGCAAGATCCTTCAAGTAAGTTGTCATCGGTGATATAAGGCAATAAAAGTTGCTTATAAAAGTGTTATATCATTTAGTGTAAGAGAAAATTGAGCGTTGTACGAACTTGTGATAGCAAAGAATAAAAGCGACAGACTGCATAATAAAGGTTGCTATCATAAGGGGCAATATAATGTGACATCCATTTGCACCAAGGGGTTGAGCATACAAACAAAAAGCACATGCCAACCTATGCTTCCCTCTGCGAAGGGCCTATCTTTCACTTTTATGTATTTACTTTCATGCAAGAGTCAAAGTTTCCCTCTCTATTCCTTTTTATTTTTCTCTTTTGGCAAGCATCATGTGGTGAGAAAAGATCTAGGCACATATATCCAGTTGGATATGGGTAGCATGAGTTATTATTGTTGACATCACCCTTGAGGTGTATACGTTGGGAGGTGAAATTATAAGCCCTTGTCTTTCTATGTGTCCGGTTGAAACGCTTTGCTGTGTATGTAGTGAGTTTTAGCAATCATAGAAGTCTATATGATGGTTGAGTATGTGGAGCTCTTACTTAAACTCTGTTGAATAAGTTGAATTACAATTGTTTGGTGACTGAGAACATAGGTTGTTGAGTTTCAAGAGAATTCATTGTTTGAACCTTAACATGTGAATTGGTTGCTACTTTAACATGAGAAGTTTTGTAAGAAAGAATTGCTATTATGATGCTAGGAAAATTGATTGAAATTGTCATTGATCAAACTTGTGCACTTTGCTAGCATTCACACTTCATAAATTATTTCTTTTATCATTTACCTACTCGAGGACGAGTTTGAATTAAGCATGGGGATGCTGACGTCTCCAACATATCTATAATTTATGAAGTATTAATGTTGTTATATTATCATTCTTGGATGTTTTACAATCATTTGATAGTAACTTTATATCATTTTTTGGGACTAACCTATTGACCTGGTGCCCAGTGCCAGTTGATGTTTTTTGCTTGTTTTTTACATCGCAAGAAATCAATAACAAACGGAGTCCAAACACTGCGAAACTTTTTATGGATTTTGTATGGACCAGAAGACATCCATTGGGCAAGAGCAGCACCTGGGGGTGCCCCGAGAGGGGCACAACCCACTAGGGCGCGCTTGGGGGCCCATGCGCGCCCAGGTGGGTTGTACCCACCTCGGTGGCCTCTCGCACCCCCTCTTCGCCCTATAAATTGCCGAATATTCCAAAACCCTCGAGGGTAACCCTAGAACAGAAGTTCCACCACCGCAAGCCTCTGTAGCCACGAGAAACCAATCTAGACCCCGTTCCGGCACCTCGCCAGAGGGGGAAATCATCATCGGTGGCCTTCATCATCCCAGCGGCCACCACGATGAGGAGGGAGTAGTCCACCCTCGGGGTTGAGGGTTTGTACCAGTAGCTATGTGTTTAATCTCCCTCTCACTCTCTCTCGTGTTCTTGAGATGTCATGATCTTGATGTATCGCGAGCTTTGTTAATATAGTCAGATCATATGGTGTTTCCCCTCTCTATCTTATTGTGATGAATTGAGTTTTCCCTTTGAGATTTTGTTTTATCAGATTGAATACTTTTATGGATTGGAGAGCACTTGTTATATGTCTTGCATATGAATACCCGTGGTGACAATGGGGTATTGTTTTGATTCACTTGATATATGTTTTGGCACTCAACTCACGGATTCTTGAGGTGACATTAGGGTAATCTACGCATAGGGGTTGATGCACGTTCTTGTCTTTGTTTCTCGGGTAGAAATCTTGGGGCACTCATTGAGGTTCTTTGTGCTGGATTGAGTATTATGAATCTGAAATTATTTGGTGTTATTTTAGTACGAACTCTTGGATAGATCGATTAGAAAGAATAGCTTCGAGGTGGTTTCGTAGCCTACAAATGATTTGTTCTTATGTTCTCCGCTAGATAGGAACTTTGGAGTGATTCTTCGTTGCACGTTGAGGGATGGTTATATGATCCAATTATATTAGCATTGTTGAGAGATTGCACTAGCGAAAGTATGGACCCTAGGCCTCATTTTCCAGCATTGCAATACCATTTTTGTGCCTTTTTACTATTTGCTACCTTGCTGTTTTTATTTATTCAGATTATAAAATATATGTGTACCATCCATATTACACTTTATCACCATCTCTTCGTCGAACTAGTGCACCTATACAAATTACTGTTGTATTTGGTGTGTTGGGCACACAAGAGACTCTTTGTTGTTTGGTTGCAGGGTTGTTTGAGAGAGACCATCTTCATCCTACACCTCCCACAGATTGATAAACCTTAGGTCATACAGTTGAGAGAAAATTGCTACTGTCCTACAAAACTCTGCGCTTGGAGGCCCAACACGAGTCTACAAGAATAAAGTTGCGTAGTAGAGATCAATAGAGTTTGCAGTTACATACCAAAAAGGGAAGATAGATTTTGCAAGAGGCATGAGTGTTTATAAACTAAATGGTTGCAAGACAGGCTAGATGTTTGTGCAGAAAATTTTAATTTTTCTCGCCATCCTTGTGAACTTCGCAATGAACGTGATCATTTAAATCTCCAATGCAAATTGTTTCATGTTCGTATCATGTCCCAAAATTGTGATGACTTGCTTTCCCTTACGCATGATAATGAACTTAGTTTGCTTCTGGGATGAAATGTATAACTAGGGATATTCCAGAATATAACCTTAAGAGATTTCTTGATTTTGATCGAGTATAAATTTATATGTATTGTGCGGTAAATTGCATTGAGAATCCTTATATTGCCAATTACTTAAAGACAAGAAAACAAATAGAATATGAAGAGAATACTAAGGAAGGGGAAGAGGTTTCCCAATATCCTCCTATTTTTTCTTATGATGAATCAGGTAACGAGGAGGAGCTTTTTATTCAACCAATCTCATCAATAAGGAGCTCCAAAAAGGTGATTAAACCCACACATGATGTGAAGAAGAAAAAGAAAATACAGAGAAGCAAAGGTAAAAAGGTATCCCTCCCAAATGATGTTGCTCCTATTATTGTTATGCCTATTACTCATTGTGATGATTATGATTGGGAAATTAATGATACTTGTTATAATCATGAGAATCTTTTTAGCACTAACTTAGAAAATGGTGATGATAATAATTGCTATACTATTGGTGTTATTCATACTATTAATGACAAGAGTGATTATGCTTATGATATGCAAAACCACAAGATTGGGGATGCTATGTTTGATGAGAATGACATGTTTGAGAATTTATTTGCTGCAATTAATGTTTGTCCCAAGCTTGGGGATGCAATGTTTAATGACGACGATATCTTTAGTCCCCAAAGTTTTGATGTGCAATTTTATTATGATGATAGCATGCCTCCTATTTATGATGATTGCAATATTTATGAAAGTGGGTTTGGAAGAGTGTCAACTTTAGATAATAGTTATCCCACTATTTTGGAGGGCGTTGAATCTTATGATAATGATAAAAGTGGATTTGGAGAGGTCATGACATTAGTTAGTAATGATTCCACTATCTTGGAAGAGGTTTCAATTGATTATGATGAGAACAAAGTTGCTACTTATGATGACTATTGTGATGACACTTATGTTATAAAAAGTAGTGATGATTATATTTGTAAAACTTGTTGTGATTATGATTACCCTTTTTCTGAATGTTACTCTTTTAATGTGGAAACAATTTATAGTATTCGAGTTTCTTATGATACTCCCACTATTCCGAATGAGAAGAATTTTGCTTATGTGGAGAGTAGTAAATTTTCTATGCTTATCGATCAAGAAATTAATGCTTTATGTGATAGCTATATTGTTGAATTCACTCATGATGCTACTAAAAATTATTATGAGGGAGGAATATATTCTTGTAGGAGTTGCAATAATATCAAGTTTCCTCTCCATGTGTTGAAAATCTTGAAGTTATGCTTGTTTTGCCTTCCTATGCTAGTTGATTCTTGCTCCCATAAGTTGTTTGCTCACAAAATCCCTATGCATGGGAAGTGGGTTAGGCTTGAATGTGCTTGTCATATTCTTCATGATGCTCCCATTATGTTTCAATTCTTATTTTTATGTGAGCATCGTTGAAATCATCATGCCTAGCTAAAAAGGCATTAAAGAAAAGCGCTTGTTGGGAGACAACCCAACATTTACCCCTACTATTTTTGTGTGTCCACATGATTAAGCTACTGTATTAATCATGTTTTATAGCTTTTGTTTCAATAAAGTTCCAAGTAAGACCTTTGGAATGGTCTATGGTGATAGTTGATTTGATCTTGCTGGAAAACATAAATTTTTGCACCCAGTGAAATAATTTTCTTTTTCTACAGGAGCATGATAAAATACTGATTATTTTTGAAAAATATTTATATACAAATTTCCCAGGCTTTCCTAAATTTTCATAATTTCTGAAGTTACATTAGTATGCTAAGTTTCCAGATTACTACATAGTGTTCTATTTTTGACAGATTCTGTTTTCATTGTGTTGTTTGCTTATTTTGATGAATCTATGGGTAGTATCGGAGGGTATGAACCATGGAGAAGTTGGAATACAGTACATATAACACCAATATAAATTTATAATGAGTTCACAACAGTACACAAGTGGTGATTTGCTTTATTATACTAACGGAGCTTACGAGTTTTCTGTTGAGTTTTGTGTTGTGAAGTTTTCAAGTTTTGGGTGAAGATTCGATGGACTACGGAATAATGAGTGGCAATAGCCTAAGATTGGGTATTCCCAAGGCACCCCAAGGTAATATTCAAGGACAACCAAGAGCCTAAGCTTGGGGATACCCCGGATGGCATCCCCTCTTTCGTCTTCGTTCATCGGTAAATTTACTTGAGGCTATATTTTTAATCACCACATGATATGAGTTTTTCTTGGAGCGTAATTTTATTTTATTAGTATTTGCATGATGTTATTTAGATTGATGTTTTGCATCTTTTATTTCAATAAAAAGGTCAAGTATAGCCTTGGCCATGCTTACTTTGCAAGTCTATATGTTGCTGTTTGAAAACGGAAAGTTTGTTGTTATATTTTGAATATTGGTGAATCGTAAGAACCTTATAAAATCTTGAAATTTTTATAAAATGATTAACAAAAAATTATCTACAATTTGGTAATTTTGCAGAATATTTGGAGTTAAGTAAGTATGATTCCTCTTGCATTCTTTACAGTCTATCCTGTTTAGACAGATTGCTATTATGATTGCATATGTTTGCTTGTTCAACGATTCTATTTGAGGATAGGAGGGTTAAATATGCAGCGGCATTTAGTATGCAATGTCAAATTATAATTTTAGTGATTTTCTAAAGTAGAGAATGATAAGGTTTCGCATGGATTTATACTAACTTATCTCATGAGTTCTTGTTGAGTTTTGGGTGGATGAAGTTTTTAAGATTTAGGGAAACCGCGATATGAAAGGAATTAAGGAGACACAAAAGCTCAAGCTTGGGGATGCCCAAGCATCCCTAGCTAATATTTCAAGAAGTATCAAGCATCTAAGCTTGGGGATGCACCGGTTGGCATCCCACATTTCTTCTTCAACAACTATCGGTCAGTTTTGGTTGAGCCAACGTTTTTGCTTCTTCACATGACATGTGTTGTCCTTGTAATGTCATCTTATTTTGTTTTGCTTTCTGTTTGAATAAACTACTTAAGATCTGAAATTTTATTTATGAGAAGGAGTCTTCACATAGTTACATAATTATTCAACTACTCATTGTGCTTCACTTATATCTTTTGGAGTAGTTTGTCATCTTCTCTAGTGCTTCACTTATATATTTTTAGAGCACGACGGTGGTTTTATTTTGAAGAAATTGATGAACTATCATGATTAACTTATATTATTTTGAGAGTCTTTCTAAACAACATGGTAATTTTCTTAGGCTATGAATTTATTCCTAATATGATGGGCATCCAAGTGGGATATAATAAAAACTTTCATATTAAGTGCATTGAATACTATGAGAAGTTTGATTCCTTATGATTGTTTTGAGATATAATGATGGTGATATTAGAGTAATGCTAGTGAGTAATTGTGGATTGGTAGAAATACTTGTGTTAAAGTTTGTGGTTCCCATAGCATGCACGTATGGTGAACCGTTATGTGATGAAGTTGGAGCATGATTTATTTATTGATTGTCTTCCTTATGAGTGGTGGTCAGGGACGAGCAATGGTCTCTTCCTACCAATTTATCCCCCTAGGAGCATGCGTGTAGTACTTTGTTTCGATAGCTAATAGACTTTTGCAATAAGTATGTGAGTTCTTTATGACTAATGTTGAGTCCATGGATTATACGCACTCTCACCCTTCCACTATTGCTAGCCTCTCTAGTACCACGCAACTTTCGCCGGTGCATTACACCCACCGTATACCTTCATCAAAACAGCCACCACACCTACCTATTATGACATTTCCATAGCCATTCTGAGATATATTGCCATGCATCTTCCACTGTTCCATTTATTATGACACACTTCATCATTGTCATATTGCTTTGCATGATCATGTAGTTGACATTGTATTTGTGGCAAAGCCACCATTCATCATTTTTCATACATGTCACTCTTGATCATTGCATATCCCGGTACCCCGCCGTAGGCAATCATATAGAGTCATATATTTGTTCTAGTATCGAGTTATAATTCTTGAGTTGTAAAGTAAATAAAAGTGTGATGATCATCATTATTAGAGCATTGTCCCATGTGAGGAAAGGATGATGGAGATTATGATTCCCCCACAAGTCGGGATGAGACTCTAGACGAAAAAAGAGATAAAAAAGAGCCCAAAGAGCCCAAAATAAAAATAAACAAAAAATGAGAGAAAAAGAGAGAAGGGGCAATGCTACTATCCTTTAACCACACTTGTGCTTCAAAGTAGCACCATGATCTTCATGATAGAGAGTCTCCTATGTTTTCTCTTTCATGTACTAGTGGGAATTTTTCATTATAGAACTTGGCTTGTATATTCCAATGATGGGCTTCCTCAAATTTCCCTAGGTCTTCATGAGCAAGCGAGTTGGATGCACACCCACTTAGTTTCTTTTTGAGCTTTCATACACTTATAGCTATAGTGCATCTGTTGCATGGCAATCCCTACTCACTCACATTCATATCTATTGATGGGCATCTCCATAGCCCATTGATACGCCTAGTTGATGTGAGACTATCTCCTTCTTTTTGTCTTCTCCACAACCACCATATTCTATTCCACCTATAGTGCCATATCCATGGCTCACGCTCATGTATTGCGGGAAAGTTGAAAAGTTTGAGAACATAAAAAGTATGAAACAATTGCTTGGATTGTCATCGAGATTGTGCATGATTTTATACTTTATGTGATGAAGATGGAGCATAGTCAGACTATATGATTTTGTAGGGACAACTTTCTTTGGCCATGTTATTTTGAGAAGACATGATTGCTTTATTAGTATGCTTCAAGTATTATTGTTTTTATGTCAGTATTAAACTTTTGTTTTGAATCTTATGGATCTGAATATTCTTGCCACAATAGAGAATATTACATTGATAAATATGTTAGGTAGCATTCCACATCAAAATTCCATTTTTATCATTTACCTACTTGATGACGAGCAGGAATTAAGCTTGGGGGTGCTTGATACGTCTCCAACGTATATATAAATTTTGATTGTTCCATGCTATTATATTATCCATCTTGGATGTTCTATACGCATTTATATGCTATTTTATATTTTTTTTGGGACTAACCAATTAACCTAGAGCCCAGTGCCAGTTTTTGTTTTTCCTTGTTTTTGAGTTTTGCAGAAAAGGAATATCAAACGGAGTCCAAATGACCTAAAAATTTACGGTGATTTTTTGTGGACCAGAAGAAGCCCCCGAAGCACAAGAGTTAGGCTAGAAGAGTCTCGAGTCAACGACAAGGGTGGAGGGCGCGCCCCCTGCCTTATTGTTGACTCATGGACCCCCTGACGTGAAACCGACGCCAAAAATTCCTATAAATCCAGAAACCCCCAAAAATAAACCTAGATTGGGAGTTCCGTCGTCGCAAGCCTCATTAGCCACGAAAAACCAATTAGGAGCCCGTTCTGGCACCCTGTCAGAGGGGGAAACCATCACCGGTGGCCATCTTCATCATCCCGGTGGTCTCCATGACGAGGAGGGAGTAGTTAACCCTCAGGGCTGAGGGTATGTACCAGTAGCTATGTGTTTGATCTCTCTCTCTCTCGTGTTCTTGATCTGAAAGAATAACTTTGAGGTGGTTTCGTACCCTACAAGAAATTTCATCTTATGTTCTCCGCGATAGGAACTTTGGAGTGACTTTTGTCGCACGTTGAGGGATTGTCATATGATCTAATTATGTTATCATTGTTGAGAGAACTTGCACTAGTGAAAGTATGAAGCCTAGGCCTTGTTTCCTAGCATTGCAATATTGTTTTCGCTCACTTTTGTTACTAGTTACCTTGCTGTTTTTATATTTTCAGATTACAAAACCTTATATCTACCATCCATATTGCACTTGTATCACCATCTCTTCTTCGATCTAGTGCACCTATACAATTTACCATTGTATTGGGTGTGTTGGGGACACAAGAGACTCTTTGTTATTTGGTTGCAGGGTTGTTTGAGAGAGACCATCTTCATCCTACGCCTCCCACGGATTGATAAAGCTTAGTTCATCCACTTGAGGGAAATTTGCTACTGTCCTACAAAACTCTGCGCTTAGAGGCCCAACACGAGTCTACAAGAAGAAGGTTGCATAGTAGACATCACACCTCCTCCTTGAAGGTCCCGACCTCCTTAGCACTCCTGACAAGCTCTTTTGTCAGGTTGGTCACCTATTGGTCAAGGTCAGTCTTGGCAGAGGAAGCATCAGCAAGGTCATCAGCAACTTTCTTTAGCTAGGTAGCAAAATCATTAGTGAGGGAATCCAGGGCGGCCTTGTGCTTGTCCTCTAGCTCTTTGGTGCACTACTGCACGAGGGATTCCTGATCGTTGTCCTTGGCATGAAGGGTGGCCTCAAGCTTCTCCTCCCAAGAAGAGATGTCCTGCTCTCTAATGTCCAGAGGCGCTTTGTGCTCTGCCATGCGAGCCTCTCAGGCAATGACATCCTCCCTTGCCATCGAGATTGTCTCCTGCTGCCTCATCAGGACCTGAAACTGTTTGTCGTGCCAGCCGCGCAACTCGCTACCTTTATCCCTGGCGTACTTGCACTGCTCCTTGAGCGCCTGCCATTTCTGGTTGTGTCGGCCCTACATCTCCTTAATGCCTGCCGCCATGGACTCCATAAAAGACAGGACCATCGCGATAGCGACAGAATCCTCGACCTCTTCGACCCCTTGATACAGCGATGCCAGAATGTGCTGGAGCTCTTCATCAAGTTTTGCGCTTGTCGCCACTGACAAGCCGACGGCTTCGAGCCTAGGCTGCGCGAGCACCAACGCCAACTGGCTCGAGGGCAGCTATGAAGCCCCCATCACAGTTCCAAATGAGGGGAGAGGGTCCATGGTTTGGAGGGGAACCTTCTCCTTGACCGTCGCCCCTTCCCCTGGCGCACCGTCGAGGATCTGCTCCGTATTCGTTGGGCGGCTCATTGCTACCTCTTGAACATGTGTTGGTTTTCCCTTGAAGAGGAAAGGGTGATGCAGCAAATTAGCTTAAGTATTTCCCTCAGTTTTTGAGAACCAAGGTATCAATCCAGTAGGAGGTAACACGCAAGTCGCCTCTAGTACCTGCACAAACAAACAAGAACCTCACAACCAACGTGATAAAGGGGTTGTCAATCCCTTCACGGTCACTTACGAGAGTGAGACCTGATAGAGATAATAAGATAAATATTTTTGGTATTTTTATGCTATAGATTGGAAAATAAAGATAGCAAAATAAACAATGATAGAAATAGCAAGTTGATAGGAAAATAATATGATGGAAGATAGACCCGGGGGGCATAGGTTTCACTAGTGGCTTCTCTCAAGATAGCAAATTCTATGGTGGGTGAACAAATTACTGTCGAGCAATTGATAGAAAAGCACATAGTTATGAGAATATCTAGGCATGATCATGTATATAGGCATCACGTCCGCGACAAGTAGAACGAAACGATTCTGCATCTACTACTATTACTCCACACATCGACTGCTATCCAGCATGCATCTAGAGTATTAGTTCATAAGAACAGAGTAACACATTAGGCAAGATGACATGATGTAGAGGGATAAACTAAAGCAATATGATATAAACCCCATCTTTTTATCCTCGATGGCAACAATACAATACGTGCCTTGCTGCCCCTACTGTCACTGGGAAAGGACACCGCAAGATTGAACCCAAAGCTAAGCACTTCTCCCATTGCAAGAAAGATCAATCTAGTAGGCCAAACCAAACTGATAATTCGAAGAGACTTGCAAAGATATTAAATCATGCATAAAAGAATTCAGAGAAGAATCAAATATTGTTCATAGATAATCTTGATCATAAACCCACAATTCATCGGATCTCGACAAACACACCGCAAAAAGAATTACATCGAATAGATCTCCAAGAGAATCGAGGAGAACTTTGTATTGAGATCCAAAGAGAGAGAAGAAGCCATCTAGCTAATAACTATGGACCCGAAGGTCTGTGGTAAACTACTCACACATCATCGAAGAGGGTATGGTGTTGATGTAGAAGCCCTCCGTGATCGATTCCCCCTCCGGCGGAGCGCCGGAGAAGGCCCCAAGATGGGATCTCACGGGTACAGAAGGTTGCGGTGGTGGAAATAGGGTTTCGTGGTGCTCCTGGATGTTTTCGGGGTATATGGGTATATATATAGGAGGAAGAACTAGGTCGGTGGAGCTGCGAGGGGCCCACGAGGGTGGGGGCGCACCCTCCAACCTCGTGGCCTCCTCTCTTCTTTGTTGACGTCCACTCCAAGTCTCCTAGATCATGTTTGTTCCAAAAATAACTCTCCCAAAGGTTTCATTCTGTTTGGATTCCGTTTGATATTCCTTTTCTGCGAAACAATGAAATAGGCAAAAAAACAGCAATTTGCACTGGGCCTTTGGTTAATAGGTTAGTCCCAAAAATAATATAAAAAGGTGTATTAAAGCCTATTAAACATCCAAAACAGATAATATAATAGCATGGAACAATAAAAAATTATAGATACATTGGAGACGTATCAAGCATCCCCAAGCATAATTCCTGCTCGTCCTCGAGTAGGTAAACGATAAAAACAGAATTTTTGATGTGGAATGCTACCTAGAATAATTCTCAATGTAATTTTCTTTATTGTGGCATGAATGTTCAGATCCGAAAGATTCAAGAAAAAATTTAAATATTTACATAAAAATAATAATACTTCAAGCATGCTAACAAAGCAATCATGTCTTCTCTAAATAACATGGCCAAAGAAAGTTATCCCTACAAAATCATATAGTTTGGCTATGCTCTATCTTCATCACACAAAGTATTTAATCATGCACAACCCCGATGACAAGCCAAGCAATTGTTTCACACTTTTGATGTTCTCAAACTTTTGCAATCTTCACGCAATATATGAGAGTGAGCCACGGACATAGCACTATAAGTGGAATATAATGGTGGTTGTGGAGAAGACAAAAAAGGAGAAGATAGTCTCACATCAACTAGGCGCATCAATGGGCTATGGAGATGCCCATCAATAGATATCAATGTGAGTGAGTAGGGATTCCCATGCAACGGATGCACTAGAGCTATAAGTGTATGAAAGCTCAACAAAAGAACTAAGTGGGTGTGCATCCAACTCGCTTGCTCACGAAGACCTAGGGCATTTTGAGGAAGACCATCATTGGAATATACAAGCCAAGTTCTATAATGTAAAATTCCCACTAGTATATGAAAGTGACAACATAGGAGACTCTCTATCATGAAGATCATGGTGCTACTTTGAAGCACAAGTGTGGTAAAAGGATAGTAACACTATCCCTTCTCTCTTTTTCTCTTTTTTATAGAATTGTCCGGAGTCTCATCCCGACTTGTGGGGGAATCATAGTCTCCATCATCCTTTCCTCACTTGGGACAATGCTCTAATAATGATGATCATCACACTTTTATTTACTTACAACTCAAAAAATTACAACTCGATACTGGAACAAAATATGACTCTATGTGAATGCCTCCGGTGGTGTACCGGGATGTGCAATCAATCAAGAGCGACATGATGAAAGAATTATGAATGGTGGCTTTGCCACAAATACGATGTCAACTACACGATCATGCACAGCAATATGACAATGATGTAACATGTCATAATAAACGGAACGGTGGTAAGTTGCATGGCAATATATCTTGGAATGGCTATGGAAATGCCATAAAAGGTAGGTATGGTGGCTGTTTTGAGGAAGGTATATGGTGGGTGTATGCTACCGGCGAAAGTTGCGCGGTACTAGAGAGGCTAGCAATGGTGGAAGGGTGAGAGTGCGTATAATCCATAGACTCAACATTAGTCATAAGAACTCATATACTTATTGCAAAAATCTATTAGTTATAGAAACAAAGTACTACGTGCATTCTCCTAGGGGGATAGATTGGTAGGAAAAGACCATCACTCGTCCCCGACTGCCACTTATAAGGAAGACAATCAATAAATAAATCATGCTCCGACTTCATCACATAACGGTTCACGATACGTGCATGCTACAGGAATCACAAGCTTTAGAACAAGTATTTCTCAAATTCACAAATACTCAACTAGCATGACTCTAATATCACCATATTCATATCTCAAAACAATTATCAAGTATCAAACTTCTCATAGTATTCAATGCACTTTTTGTGATAGTTTTTATTATACCCATCTTGGTTCCCTATCATACTAGGACTAATTTTATAGCCAAAGCAAATTACCACGCTATTCTAAAAGACTCTCAAAATAATATAAGTGAATCATGAGATATCAATAATTTCTATAAAATAAAACTACCACCGTGCTCTTAAAGATATAAGTGAAGCACTAGAGCAAAATTATCTAGCTCAAAAGATATAAGTGAAGCACGTAGAGTATTCTAATAAATTCCGATTCATGTGTGCCTCTCCAAAAGGTGTGTACAGAAAGGATGATTGTGGTAAACTAAAAATCATAGACTCAAATCATACAAGACGCTCCAAGCAAAACACATACCATGTGGTGAATAAAAATACAGCCTCAAGTAAAGTTACCGATAGACGAAGACGAAAGAGGGGATGCCTTCCGGGGCATCCCCAAGCTTAGGCTTTAGGTTGTCCTTGAATTTTACCTTGAGGTGCCTTGGGCATCCCCAAGATTAGGCTCTTGCGACTCTTTGTTCCAAAATCCATCAAATGTTTACCCAAAACTTGAAAACTTCACAACACAAAACTCGACAGAAAATCTCATGAGATCCGTTAGTATAAAAAAACAAACCACCACTTCAAGGTACTGTAATGAACTCATTATTTATTTATATTGGTGTTAAACCTACTGTATTCCAACTTCTATATGGTTCATACCCCCCCCCCCCGATACTATCCATAGATTCATCAAAATAAGCAAACAACACACGAAAAACAGAATCTGTCAAAAACAGAACAGTCTGTAGTAATATGTAGGTTTTGGATACTTCTGTAACCCCAAAAATTATGAAACAAATTGGTGGACGTGAGGAATTCTTCTATTAATCATCTTCAAAAAGAATCAACCTAATCAAACTCCACAGTAAACAATGGCAGCAAATCTCGTGAGCGCTAAAGTTTCTGTTTTTTACAGCAACATCGCAAAGACTTCCCCCAAGTCTTCCCAATGGTTCTACTTGGCACAAACACTAATTAAAAGCATAAAACCACATATAAACACATGCTAGATAAATTATTTATTACAAAATAGGAACAAGAAACAAGAAACAAAAATAAAATTGGGTTGCCTCCCAACAAGTGCTATCGTTTAACGCCCCTAGCTAGGCATAAAAACAAGAATAGATCTAGGTGTTGCCATGATAATGATAAGGTAAATCACGAAAACTCATCTCATACTCCCTATGTTCAGCAGAAAGCTTTATTTGTGGCAAGAAAAAGTAATCAAAAGGGCTAAATTTAATGGGACAAAAGTCCCCAAGATCAAGCTCGGGAGGTATTGGTTCCTCCTTTGGCCCCTCATATTGCACAACCAATTCATCATTATAAGCATTCTTTTGACAAAAAGTCGTGAGCCTTTTTTCAAGGGAAAAACCTAACCCATTGTTCTGGATAGAAAAATTATCATTAAGTTCAAAGATACTGTCAACAAGAACGTCGGTAGGAACCTTCTTTCTAAGGTTTTCTTTAAAAGCAACATGATCTAAAGATCGTAAGCGCATTATGCCCTCTTGATAAAAAAAGGATTGCTTCTATGGGAGGATGGCCGGCATCCACCCTATAATTCGCAAAAATTTCATTGGCATCTTTTATTATAAATCTGAACTCATGAGCTAAAAAGGTGGTAGCTGCTCGCTAAACAGAAGAATGCTCAATATTAGAAAATTCTAGAAAAATCCTCTGTATGCAAGGATGCATATGGATAAATTGTCTTTCAAGTTCAACCACGAGCAAAGATATAGCATCCGCAAGACTACTAGTTTTATGAAGAATATACCTGCTCATTGTGGGTAAAGCACCGGCACAAGTAAAGAAATCTTGAATAACTCCTTTTTCAATAATATTACCACTACCAATCCGAAACTTTTTAGTGTGTAAAATAGTAAGTTCTTCATGAGGATCATCAAAAGGATCAAAGTTTTCCATGTTATTACCACTATCCTTATCAATGATAACCTCCCCAACTTCATACATGATGGTAGCAAATTGCACAAAGAATGGGCACACAAATGGCAAGAAAAAGAGTGAACGAAGACGAGGCGAGCGGAAAAGAGGGCGAATAAAATGGCAAGGGTGAAGTGGGGGAGAGGAAAATGAGAGGCAAATGGCAAATAATGTAATGCGAGGGATATGAGTTTGTGATGGGTACTTGGTATGTCTTGACTTGACTTGGTGCAACCTCCTCGGCAACGGCGCTAGAATGGCTTGTTGACGGGAGATCAAATCTTGACTTGACTTGGTGCAACCTCCCCGGCAATGGCGCCAGAAATCATTCTTGCTACCTCTTGAGCATGCGTTGGTTTTCCCTTGAAGAGGAAAGGGTGATGCAGCAAAGTAGCGTAAGTATTTCCCTCAGTTTTTGAGAACCAAGGTATGAATCCAGTAGGAGGTAACACGCAAGTCGCCTAGTACCTGCACAAACTAACAAGAACCTCACAACCAACGCGATAAAGGGGTTGTCAATCCCTTGACGGTCACTTACGAGAGTGAGATCTGATAGAGATAATAACATAAATATTTTTGGTATTTTTATGGTATAGATTGGAAAATAAAGATAGCAAAAACAAACAACGATAGAAATAGCAAGTTGATAGGAAAATAATATGATGGAAGATAGACCCGGGGGCCATAGGTTTCACTAGTGGCTTCTCTCAAGATAGCAAATTCTACGGTAGGTGAACAAATTACTGTCGAGCAATTGATAGAAAAGTGCATAGTTATGAGAATATCTAGGCATGATCATGTATATAGGCATCACGTCCGTGACAAATAGACCGAAACGATTCTGCATCTACTACTATTACTCCACACATCGACCGCTATCCAGCATACATCTAGAGTATTAAGTTCATAAGAACAGAGTAACACATTAGGCAAGATGACATGATGTAGAGGGATAAACTCAAGCAATATGATATAAACCCCATGTTTTTATCCTCGATGGCAACAATACAATATGTGCCTTGCTGCCCCTGCTGTCACTGGGAAAGGACACCGCAAGATTGAACCCAAAGCTAAGCACTTCTCCCATTGCAGGAAAGATCAATCTAGTAGGCCAAACCAAACTGATAATTCGAAGAGACTTGCAAAGATATTAAATAGTGCATAAAAGAATTCAAAGAAGAATCAAATATTGTTCATAGATAATCTTGATCATAAACCCACAATTCATCGGATCTCGACAAACACACCGCAAAAAGAATTACATTGAATAGATCTCCAAGAGAATCAAGGAGAACTTTGTATTGAGATCCAAAGAGAGAGAAGAAGCCATTTAGCTAATAACTATGGGCTCGAAGGTCTGTGGTAAACTACTCACACATCATCGGAGAGGCTATGGTGTTGATGTAGAAGCCCTCCGTGATCGACTCCCCCTCCGGCGGAGCACCGAAAAAGGCGCCGAGATGGGATCTCACGGGTACAGAAGGTTGCGGCGGTGGAAATAGGGTTTCGTGGTGCTCCTGGATGTTTTCGGGGTATATGGGTATATATAGGAGGAAGAAGTAGGTCGGTGGAGCTGCGAGGGGCCCACGAGGGTGGGGGGCACGCCCACCCCCCGGGGCGCGCCCTCCTGCCTCGTGGCCTCCTCGCTTCTTTCTTGACGTCCACTTCAAGTCTCCTAGTTCAGGTTTGTTCCAAAAATAACTCTCACGAAGGTTTCATTCCGTTTGATATTCCTTTTATGCGAAAGATTGAAATAGGCAAGAAAACAACAATTTGCATTGGGCCTTTGGTTAATAGGTTAGTCCAAAAATAATATAAAAAGGTATATTAAAGCCCATTAAACATCCAAAACAGATAATATAATAGCATGGAACAATCAAAAATTATAGATACGTTGGAGACGTATCACTCATGGACACTCCTGGAAGCATGTCCCTGCCCCTCTGCAGCAGCAATCTTGGCGGCTTCATCCGCGGCATCTCTCCCTATGCTGGCCACTTCTTCCAGCAGTTCAGGCTCTTCGACCTGAGGGGCTGCAAATGAAGGCGGCAAGAAAAAAATCAAGAAGCAGAAATATCAGAGAAGCCCGAAGCATGAAGTGAGATGGTAAGAGAGAGACAGAGGGAGAGAGAGATGGAGAGAGAGAGAGGGGAGAGGAGAAGAATAGATGAATTACCCGAAGGAGTCTGCTGGGCGGATGCCTCAGTTTCCCCTGCAACATCGGTTGCCGGGCCATGGTTTTTGTCCCCTCCGGCGACGACCATGGCGTCGTCCTGGGCAAGCCCTCCTATTGAAGCCATCGTCGGGGGCTCCTCAACTCGATAGGCGGGCGGAGTGAGTCCTTCCTGGAGGGGCTCATCCTAGGTCACCTCTCCTCCTCTTCCAGCCGAGGAGGTTGGAAGATCTCCTGCATCGCTCCCCACAGGAGGGGCCAATCCTGTGTGACGGTGTCCTGGACTAGGGGGTACTCACCACGTCATCTCCCGATCTGTTAGATTGGGCCGATGACCCCCATGGCCGTATACTCATGGGCCAGTTCGGACAGTTGCCGCATACATGGAAGATTCCACAAGACTTGGTGATCAAGACAAGGACTCCTCCCCACCGGTGTATTCAGCTAGGACTCTTGTTATCCTAGGCCTCTGGTGCATTATATAAACCGAGGCCAGGCTAGTCGATAGATGATATATAACAATCATACCATAGGCTAGCTTCTAGGGTTTAGCCTCTACGATCTCGTGGTAGATCAACTCTTGTAATACTCATATCATCAATATCAATCAAGCAGGACGTAGGGTATTACCTCCATCAAGTGGGCCCGAACCTGGATAAACATCGTGTCCCCCGCCTCCTGTTACCATCGATCCTAGACGCACAGTTCGGGACCCCCTACCCGAGATCCGCCGGTTTTGACACCGACATTGGTGCTTTCATTGAGAGTTCCGTTGTGTGATCGGCAAAAGGATCGATGGCTCGCCCGCAGGTCAACTGCGACGCTGCCATCTTCGTCGCCAGCTCGACTGGTCACCTTGGATCGACCGAGGACCGTGCTCCATCTCCGATCGTCATGTTCAGACAGGGGCCTTCTTCAACATCAACTCCGATCTCTATCATGATCATAGAGGAATCATCCATGGAGCTTGAGGGCTCAACGTCAATATTGCCCTCGGGCGGCCGTACTGTTTTTATGGACAGCGAACTTGTATTCGCCGTCACCGCCTCCTCGAGCGTTGGTTTGATGAGTACTTCGGTGGAATAGTGCGGAATTGCGTCTACAACAGCCATGCAAAATTTTGTCGAGTTCCAATGGAGGAATCTCCGACAATCTACGATATACCGGAGCCCTGTCAAATCTGGACGGGAATCTGGACGAGTTTAGGGCGTGGTCTCCAGAGCCCAGCTCGGAGGTCCTTTGGAAGATCCAACCGTTCATCTACTGCGGAATTCCCATATCTACCACCCCTCCATATTTCAGCTCGATCCGACGGTTCAAACTCCGGGAACCTTCTGATGAGTGGACCAATTTTCGGATCTGTTTTCTGCGCGAATACGGATCCGACCTGAATTCATGTTTCTTTATGAACGTGATATTGGACAACCTTTTTAGAGGAATTCTCTTCTAGGGTATTGTGCATTGTTTTTAAACACGTGCCCATAAATTTTTAAGCCTCCCCTGAGGTCGCCTTCATCATCATGCTGGTGTCAAACCAGTCCGGCGATATTGCTCCAAGGCTGCCGACCTGCGCTAGACGCGTCATCACTTTGTTGAGCCGAGCTCAACTTCTTCGGATCATCATCTCGGCAAGCCAAACAAGAATCCGGCATCGCGAAGGATAAATCACCACCAACATCGCCGCCCCACGGATTACACGGAGCGGGCATACCGGCATCGCCGCACAGTCACTTCATCAAGCCGGCATCGACCACGTGATGACCTGCATCGGCAGGGCCGCACTATTGCTTCTTCAAGCTGGTGTCCATCACGCCGACCTACTTCGACTCATCGGCTGACATCGAGGCTTCGACATCTCGGCTGGACCGGGGGCTTCGCCATCTCTTCATCAACCTACTCTAGAGACTTCGGCGTCACTAGCCGACCAGCTCCGTCACGTTAGCTGGACCGAGGGCTTTGCCTCGGCGAGCCAACCTTTGCCAGCATCGCCATACCGTCACTTTATCGCCCATCAGGCAATGGGTGTGCAGATCGAGTCCCAATTTTGGGAATCACCTTTCTTCGGATTGCTACAACAAATAAACCAGGTGCTATTAATCCTAGTATTTTTAGCTTGTTTGGGTTTATTTTTCCCAAGGAATTATTACTCTGGTTTGTCCATCATCTGTACACAGGTCTATCAAATGATGGCCGCATTAACGACGGTCGCGTGGTGGCTTGGTCAGTTTCTGTACATAGTCCGGCGAACGCCGCATCCGGAACTCGGACCGACCTGTGAATTCAGGCTTTGCCACGCCTCTACCGCATCACGCCGACGCCCTGCATCGACATTGACTTCGGCGCCAGGTCATATCTCTTTTATTACTCACTTCGCATGAATTATTTATTATGCAACAATTTTTTAATTATTATTATTACTATTATCTCCGGTTTGCACTATTTTTTGTGCACAGGAAAATAATCCGGGGACTTCGTCGTCACTCTGCCAGTCTGCATTGATCGTGCTATGTCACCACTTCGGCGTGTTGAGCTCTCCGCTCCGCCACCTCGGGACCGGCTTGGGGGATGGAACCTTGTCCCGCATCGAGCTCGGACCGCGTCATCAATGCCGAACACATTAACCAGCTAAGTCGCTTTCATGCTCAAAGTTTTAATTTTTAACTTGTGTTCGGTTCGACCAAGCATTATACTTTTTTGGAAAAAAGTTTCTTGTAAAAAATTTCCTTGTCCAAACATTGTTTGTGACACACATATTCAAATACCCCGTTTATTTGGGGGCTTCCTTTATGAAGCTTTTCCTCTTGCATATGATTATACTTGTACGGCTTCGTTCCTTGTTCGTGTATTACGCCACAATATGCACCATATTGACTTAAGCGATTTGCAAGCTGGGTTGCCTGGCTCTTGTGCTTACCCCTACGTTCTCGATTGTTTGGCTAGGGAGTAAAGGGAGCACCTCTGTGATTGTCACGACCGAGTCCTCCGAGCTCTGACCTCAGATTGGGTGAAGCCAAACGCTAGCGCTCTTATTGTTTTCAATCATGGTCGGCACACAACGGAACTCATGAGTACAAAAAATCTATTGCACAAGTCTCATAGTAATAATGAGCACCGAAGAAAGGTATCGATGGGGGTACTATTTTCTTCGAAGATGCTTCTTACACTTCGTTAGTAATATAGCATAAGTTCCCTAAGCGCGCTTTGTCTGTTACAGCCTTATGGCCTGATTGCCTGGTCATCGGAAACACCGTCGATACTCTTGACAGGCGGAGTACATGACACTTTTCGGCCCTTGGCCAAAGAGGGAGAAGCCGACGGTCGGTTAAGACGCGTTTAAAGTTCGGGTGAACAAAGATATGATATTAGTACTTCGGTACATACAATCATTATACATAACATTCTTTTACCCAAGTCACTTGGGGGCTCTTAAATTTATATGAGTCGTTTTATAATAAGTGTTCTTCTTCTTAGTCGTTGCAAAGTTTTTATTACTATTATTATTTATCACTCCTTTTTTCGACACGAGCGTGTGGTCACTAGCCGGGGAGCCTAATTTCTCTCTCAAAGCCGCTAGAGTTTAGTTTGCTAAACTGGCCTAATGAGAAGTACTCCGCCTTCGGGATAGGTGGTTGAAGCCGTAGGCTGACCCGCTTGAAGTCTTGAGATAGGATGTGTCATGTTAAAGCATGACAGAAGCACCTTTTTTTTCTAAAGTCCAATTTTTGGATTGGCACCGAACACTTGATCTTGTTCGGACATCACATTTTTACTGACGTTTTTTGGTTTTCCAAGCTTTTAGCACTTTTAAACTATTTGTGCGTTTCCAGCACAAGTCTCACAGTGCAATGCCGGACACCTTTATAGATTCGGCAAAAACATTCTCGGATCTCACTATATATGCATTGGTTTCGAATTGTGTCTTCGGTCAATAGTTGGGTTGCCCGGCTCCTGCGCTTGCCTCCTACGTTCCGCTTTGTTCGGCTAGGTGTGCAAAGGGAGAACCACTGCGATTGTGCTTCCAGCTCACACGATTAAGCACCTTAGTGGAGAAACCCAAAAACTGACTGTCACAATAAGCGTAAACTGGTCAGCGATCCGATGACGGTGTTAAATGATAGGCCATTCATAACATTGGCCGAAGTGTTTACGGCTTGACCTCGGCTGTCGCCGAACACTACCGGGGGCTAGTAACTGGCCTCCCAAACTAAATCCTCAATATTTTGCTCTTACATTAGAGCTGAGGTTTTATGATCATGCTTAGCATGACAACCCAAAGAAAGGAACCAATAGAGGGACTATTTTCTTTGGAAGACATTTCTTATGTTAAACAGTAATATAACATATCTCTCTGCGTACCTTTGTTTATAAAACCGTATGGCCAGTTTGCCTTGTTTATCATAAATCTTTGCCCTCATAAAGGCTTTATAAAGTAGGACAAACACTCCTCGGCTACTGGCCGAGGAGGTTGAAGCCGATGGTCGTTCAACAAAGTTTTGTCCAATGTAGATCCGAGCATTAATGACGTAAAGTACTTGGATACATAGAGTCATTACACATAATTTGTGATTTTACTATGGATATCGATCCTTAATTCGGCCACCCGTGCCCGCATTAAGGCTCGGGGGCTACTGGGCTTCGGGCTTATTATTTACAAATATTAAAGGGGCACATCGATCCCCTGATCTGGTGTTGCCACCCGACCAGTGTCTCGGGGGCTACTGCATCACCTGTCCAATGCGGAAAATTTTAAGTGCAATACAGTTTCCGAGGAGATTATGATCCTCAGGTTGGTCGGCCGCACCCAACCTGTGTCTCGAGGACTGAGCACGCCGCTTTTTGTGTCCCGAAGTATTCTGCCGAGTTAGGACTTGATCCTCAGGCCGATTTTGCAAATCAACTCGAGTCTCAGCGGCTACTGGGATCAGCGGTCTTATGTCATCCTTCAGGTGCATCTCGGGTTTTAAACCGATACACACCTTGAGGACTACTGGCTATATATCTCGGCGGAGAATAAATTGCACCAATAAAAAATATTGACAAAAAATTGGCCCACCAGTCGGGGTGGTGCACCACCTCGGAAGCAGTCCGGCATAAAGCTCGGGTGCTAGCGGCTGGCTCCGTAGAGGGCATTTCCAGCATTAAGCTCGGCTAAACTCCTTCAACCTTTTTGAACCAAGGTGATTTATGATAGTCCGGCGTTGGAGCTTAGACATAGTCCGGCGTTGGAGCTCGGATACATTCCGGCGTTGGAGTTCGGATACATTCCGGCGTTGGAGCTCGGAAAACGGTCCGGCGTTGGTGCTCAGCTGCAAAAGATACCTCGAATGCAGTCCGGCATTGGAGCTCGGACGCAAGAGGACGCTGCCGCCCGGGAACAACTTCAAACCCGAGGTGTGGCATAAAAATAACAAGGCATTGATAAAGGCCGGAAACTTAAAGGGGCTCCTCGGATACCCGACGTGTAAACTCGCCGAATGCATTTCGGCGATCCTCAAGATCGAAGATGAGAAGATTTGTTGAACCAGTTTTCAAGACCGACAACCAAAGATGAAGAACAGTTCGGAAGAATCGAGGAGCGTCCCTAACTTGAAGACCGGTTCAGGGGGCTACTGACGGTGTCCTGGACTAGGGGGTACTCACCACGTCATCTCCCGATCTGTTAGATTGGGCTGAGGACCCCCATGGCCGTATACTCATGGGCCAGTTCGGACAGTTGCCGCATACATGGAAGATTCCACAAGACTTGGTGATCAAGACAAGGAATCCTCCCCACCAGCGTATTCAGCTAGGACTCTTGTTATCCTAGGCCTCTGGTGCATTATATAAACCGAGGCCAGGCTAGTCGATAGATGATATATAACAATCATACCATAGGCTAGCTTCTAGGGTTTAGCCTCTACGATCTCGTGGTAGATCAACTCTTGTAATACTCATATCATCAATATCAATCAAGCAGGACGTAGGGTATTACCTCCATCAAGAGGGCCCAAACTTGGGTAAACATCGTGTCCCCCGCCTCCTGTTACCATCGATCCTAGACGCATAGTTCGGGACCCCCTACCCGAGATCCGCCGGTTTTGACACTGACACTGTGCTTTCATGCCGGGGGTTGAGCTGGGGGCTTGGTGTTGGGTCATTCATACTGCTCCCCGCCAGGAATGTGCCCTCCATAGTCTTCAGCGGCTCTGCGCGCTTGAGCCGTTTGGACCGGTGGATGAGGGTGTCTGCCTCCTGCTCCTTCTCCCTGGCAAAAGTAGCAAGCAAAAGATTAGTCAACAAGAGCAAGTAGGCATATTGAAGCTACTACAAGGAAAGGAGGTTGTTTCCTCTTACTCTTCATCAATGAGCATGGAGTTCAGCTCAAATTCGCTGGGCGGTGAGGGCTCCCAACCTCTCTTCTGGGGCGGAGGAACGGTACTTCCCGGCAGCTTTGAGCCTTGCCAAGGCACAGGGTGCTCCGACGAGGACGAGTTCTACAAGGAGCTCGAGCCAGACTAGGAGCTGGAGTCAACTCCTGCAGCCATCGATTGCTTGGCGGGAGGGGTTTTAGCCCCAACAAGGCGAGAGGACTGTCGACACACCGCCTCCGGCTTGTTGCTCTTGGAAGCAATCTTCTTCACCTTCTTGGCGGCAGGTGCAGGATCGGGAACTGCCGCTCCCTGGTTGGCTTGCTCGGGGGCTTGAGGGCCAACCGCAAGCCACTCCTCCTCAAGCTCCTCCACCTCCTCAGCCTCCTCTTCCTCCTGGGCCTCTATCACCGTGGTGTATAGAGCCTTAGTCCCGGAAGGCCCGTCCCCGATAGGATCCTCCCCGACAGGTTCGTTCTCGGCAAGCTCGCTCTCGGCAGGATCGTCCCCGGTAGCTTCCTCTGTGGCTTGCGGCTTGTCCCTGCCTCGAGTGGAGCCTTTGTCCTCAGCCTCCTCCTTTCCCTTTATTGCCATCCCAGCCTTCGTCATCGCGGCAGCTCGAAGCGCCCTATCCTCCTCCAACCGTGATACGTCTCTGTCGTATCTACTTTTCCAAACACTTTTGCCCTTGTTTTGGACTCTAACTTGTATGATTTGCCATGGTGTTGTTTTCAGCAGAATTGCCATGGTGTTGTTTTATGTGCAGAAAACAAATATTCTCGGAATGACCTGAAACTCCACAGAACATCTTAGAAAAAATAAAAAAAATCCTCGCCAAAGATGAAGACCAGGGGGCCCACACCCTGTCCACGAGGGTGGGGGCGCCCCCCTAGGGCGCGCCCCCCTACCTCGTGGGCCCCCTGGATGCCCTCCGACGCCAACTCCAACTCTATATATTTGCTTTCGGGGAGAAAAAAATCAGAGAGAAGAAATCATCGCGTTTTACGATACGGAGCCGCCGCCAAGCCCTAAAACCTCTCGGGAGGGCTGATCTGGAGTCCGTTCGGGGCTCCGGGGAGGGGGATTCGTCGCCGTCGTCATCATCAACCATCCTCCATCACCAATTTCATGATGCTCACCGCCGTGCGTGAGTAATTCCATCGTAGGCTTGCTGGACGGTGATGGGTTGGATGAGATTTATCATGTAATCGAGCTAGTTTTGTTAGGGTTTGATCCCTAGTATCCACTATGTTCTGAGGTTGATGTTGCTATGACTTTGCTATGCTTAATGCTTGTCACTAGGGCCCGAGTGCCATGATTTCAGATCTGAACCTATTATGTTTTCATGAATATATGTGAGTTCTTGATCCTATCTTGCAAGTCTATAGTCACCTACTATGTGTTATGATCCGGCAACCCCGAAGTGACAATAATCGGGACCACTCCCGGTGATGACCATAGTTTGAGGAGTTCATGTATTCACTATGTGCTAATGCTTTGTTCCGGTTCTCTATTAAAAGGAGGCCTTAATATCCCTTAGTTTCCAATAGGACCCCGCTGCCACGGGAGGGTAGGACAAAAGATGTCATGCAAGTTCTTTTCCATAAGCACGTATGACTATATACGGAATACATGCCTACATTACATTGATGAATTGGAGCTAGTTCTGTGTCACCCTATGTTATGACTGTTACACGATGCACCGCATCTGGCATAATTATCCATCACTAATCCGGTGCCTACGAGCTTTACATATACTGGTTCTCGCTTATTTACTTTTCCGTTGCTACTGTTACAATCACTAGAAAATACCAAAAACATTACTTTTGCTTTCTTTACTTTTGTTGCCGCTACCACCACTATCATATTACTTTGCTACTAAACACTTTGCTGCAGATACTAAGTTTCCAGGTGTGGTTGAATTGACAACTCAGCTGCTAATACTTGAGAATATTCTTTGGCTCCCCTTGTGTCGAATCAATAAATTTGGGTTGAATACTCTACCCTCGAAAGCTGTTGCGATCCCCTATACTTGTGGGTTATCAAGACCAATTTGTGGCGCCGTTGCCGGGGAGCATAGCTCTATTCTTTGAGTCACTTGGGATTTATATATGCTTATCACTATGAAGAACTTGAGAGATCCAAAAACCAAGATCTATCCCTCAACTACGAGGGGAGGTAAGGAACTGCCATCTAGCTCTGCACTTGATTCACCTTCTGTTATGAGTAAGTTTGCAACACCTACACCTGCTTCTACTATTCGTTCTGATATGTCGTATGTTATTGATGATGCCACTTCTGCTATGCATGATACTTATGATGAAACTGCTTCTATGCCTGATACTACTGTGCCCCTTGGTGAATTTCTTGATG
The DNA here is from genome assembly GCF_003073215.2 of Triticum urartu. Lineage (NCBI taxonomy): Eukaryota > Viridiplantae > Streptophyta > Magnoliopsida > Poales > Poaceae > Triticum > Triticum urartu. Next base: position 509,490,182 of record NC_053026.1, on the reverse strand, counting down.
AACAAATTGCTAGGGCTAGAGAAAAAGAAATTATTGAATCTGAATATTATGATGATAGTGATGATGAAAATATGCCTGTTATCCCTGAGGGTTATCTTTTTGATATAGAATCTTCTGCCGCTATTTTAGCTTGCAGAGATAGATATGAGCTTAAGAGGTTATTAGTTAAATGGAACAAAGAATCACTTAGAGATAAAATGAAACCAGACCCTGCTTTTGCTACTTCACCTATTTGTGTTCCTGATAAGGATTATGAATTCTCTGTTAATCCTGATATAATTACTTTGGTGGAATCGGATCCGTTTTATGGCTATGAATCTGAAACTGTTGTGGCACATCTTACTAAGTTAAATGATATAGCTGCCCTGTTCACTAATGATGAGAGATCACATTACTTTTATATACTCAAAATATATCCGTTCTCATTAAAGGGTGATGCTAAGATATGGTTTAATTCTCTTGATCCTGGTTGTGTGTGTAGTCCCCAGGATATGATTTATTACTTCTCTGCTAAATATTTCCCTGCTCATAAGAAACAAGCTGCTTTGAGGGAAATATACAACTTCGTGCAAATTAAAGAAGAGAGTCTCCCACAAGCTTGGGGGAGGCTTCTCAAGTTACTTAATGCTTTGCCTGGTCATCCTCTTAAGAAACCTGAAATACTTGATATCTTTTATAATGGACTAACTGATGCTTCCATAGATTACCTGGATAGTTGTGCTGGTTCTCTTTTTAGGGAAAGAACACCGGATGAAGCTAAAATTCTATTGAATAATATGTTGACAAATGAAAATAATTGGGAACCTCCTGAGCCAGCTCCTGAGCCAATTACTGAGCCTATTCTTAAACAACTCCGAAGAAGAGAGGTGTTTATTCCTCAGTCCCGAAGATATGCAAGAGGCAAAGAAATCTATGAAAGAAAAAGGTATTAAAGCTGAAGATGTTAAGAATTTACCTCCTATTGAAGAAATACATGGTCTTAATATACCGCCTGTTGAAGCAAAACATATGATCTCAATTCTTTATTTAATGAAGAACCTCCTGATCTCGATATCCCGACACAGGTAGTAAAGGTAAATTCTCTCTATAGGTATGATAAAGCTGAAGTCCCTCCTACTAAAATTGCTAGCCAATCCTTGGATGAGTTTGATAATTTTATGTTTAAGCAAGACGACTTCAATGCTTATTTTGGTAGACAATTAAAAGAAAATGCTTATATGATTAGACGCTTGGGTGATTATATGGCTAATATTAAAGGTGAACTTAAACTTGTTGGCAAACATGCTTCTATGGTTACCACTCAAGTAGAGCAAGTACTTAAGGCTCAAAAAGAAGTGCTTGATGAAATGAATAGTAAGAAAAATGATTATGCTGTTAGAGTGGCTACTAGAACTGGTAGAATGACTCAGGAACCTTTGTATCCTAAAGGCTACCCTAAGAGAATCGAGCAAGATTCTCAAAGAAATAATATTGATGTTCCTAGTTCTTCTAAAAAGAAGAAGAAGAAAAATGATAGAACTGTGCAAACTTCTAGTGAACCTATTGCTGAACCACCTGATAATCCAAATGATATCTCTATGTCTCATGCTGAAACACAATCTGGTAATGAACATGAGCCTAATGAAAATATTAATGATGATGTTCATGATGATGCTCAACCTAGTAATGATAATGATGTGGAAATTGAACCTGCTGTTGATCTTGATAACCCACAATCAAAGAATCAACATTATGATAAAAGAGACTTTGTTGCTAGGAAACATGGTAAAGAAAGGGAACCTTGGGTTCAGAAACCCATGCCTTTTCCTCCAAAACCATCCAAGAAAAAGGATGATGAGGATTTTGAGTGCTTTGCTGAAATGATTAGGCCTATCTTTTTGCGTATGCGATTAACTGATGTGCTCAAAACAAATCCTTATGCTAAATATATGAAGGATATCATTACTAATAAAAGAAAGATACCGGAAGCTGAGATTTCCACCAAGCTTGCTAATTATACTTTTAAGGGTGGAATACCAAAGAAACTTGGAGATCCCGGAGTACCTACTATACCTTGCTCCATTAAAATAAATTATATTAAAACTGCTTTATGTGATCTTGGAGCCGGTGTTAGTGTTATGCCTCTCTCTTTATATAGTAGACTTGACTTGAATAAGCTGACACCTACTGAAATATCTTTGCAAATGGTTGATAAATCAACTGCTATACCTGTCGGTATCTGTGAGGATGTGCCTGTTGTGGTTGCAAACGTTACTATTTTAACGGACTTTGTTATTCTTGATATTCCCGAGGATGATAGTATGTCTATTATTCTTGGAAGACCTTTTCTTAATACTGCAGAGGCTGTTATTGATTGCAACAAAGGCAATGTCACTTTTCATGTTAATGGTAATGAGCATACGGTACACTTTCCGAGGAAACAACCTCAAGTTCATAGTATCAACTCCATTGGAAAAATTCCATCGATTATAATTGGAGGTTTTGAATTTCCTGTTCCTACTGTCAAAAAGAAATATGATATACTTATTATTGGGGATGTGCATATCCTCGTTGAGGTAACTTAGTGTTATTCAAAATTTCTCCGGTTTCATGATTATCGGAATGAGTTTGTTAACAAGACTTGATCAACCTTGTTAGTGGATTCTTTTTGATGAGCATGAGATGGATGAAACTAGAAGCACAACCTTCTGTACCCTCTCTATATTTTCTGTTAATTAGTAGAAATAAAGTAAAAATAGTATTTTTCTGTCTGTTTCTTGACTTATCCGTGCAATATAAAAACATCCCGAAAATAAAATTCCTCGGAATGCCATGCCAATTTAATATGATTTTTTCGGGAATATTTGAGGATTTACTGTGCAAAAATTACCGCGGGAGGAGCTGCCACCTGGCCACGAGGGTGGTGGGCGCCCCCCCTCTAGGGCGCGCCCCCTGCCTCGTGGGCCCACGGTGGCCCTCCTCCACTTATCCCAGCACCCATCTTCTTCCTTTGTCTCACACAAACCCGAAAAACCAACTCAAGCACGAGTTCCAGCCACTTTTGCTGTGATTTTCGATCTCCTTGCTCAAAGCACCTCTCGCAAAACTGCTTGGGGAGATTGTTACTTGGTATGTGACTCCTCCATTGGTCCAATTAGTTTTTGTTCTAGTGCTTTATTCTTTGCAAATTTTTGTTGCTCAGGTGACCCTGTTCTTGAGCTTGCATGTCAAATTTATATGGTCAAAGGTAGTTTTGATGCATGATATAGGCCCTAGGCACTTGTAGGAGTAGTTGCTATCAATATTATTGAGTTTAGTTTACTTTTATTTTGAAGCTACTAAAAATTTCAGAATTTTTCAGAAAATGATGAGGAGATTATTGAGGGGTTCATCGAGCCAAAGCTCGAAGGAAAAGGCACCGAAGCCTAAGTATAATTTGCCGCGCACCGCGGAGATTCGGGCGTGTGAATGGCCTTCTGATGATTTCTTGAGAGCAGCCGGTATCTATGAAGATTTTCATGAATTGGCCCACAATGCAGGCCTCACCGCTTTCCTCCGCGACCAATGTGATCAGTATCTCTTACTCACAAATACCTTTGTGCAAAACTTTCATTTTCATTCTAGGAACTCACCACCTACGGTGGAGTTTCATTTATATGATAAGCATAAGGACATGTCACTTTGTGATTTTTGTCGGATTTGTTTAGTCCCTTTTGAGGGAAAGACAGAAGAACCACATCATGATGATGTGGTTGGGTTTATTGATACTATCACTGCAGGAGAAACTAGGAAGGTTTCTGATGCACGAATCACTAGCATACATTTTCCTGTTTTACGTTACTTTGCATTATTTGCTAGTCGTTGTTTAATTGGACGCAGAAACTATGGAAACCTTAGTATCCCTGATATAATTATTCTGCTCCACGGTTTATACAGTGATAACACTTCTAATATGGGCGGTATTATTGCTAGATGGTTAAGTATGAACCGTACCAAAGGCCCCATCTTTGGAGGCATCTATGCTACACGCCTAGCCATACATTTTAACATACCTATTAGGCATGCTGAGAAGGAAGAAAAGGTGCTGCCCTGTGTTTATCTAGATCATAAAAGTATGGTGGCACATGATTTTTATTGTTAAGAATAGGGCAGGAGAGCTTAAATATCAATTGTTCTTTAACAAACATCATCCTGAGACTATTATCCTGCCTGCTCCTTCTTTGTTTGATTTGACTGTAGGCACGTACCTTGTTCCATTGACGGCTATTCACGCCTACCGAAACCCTGCACCAGCCGAGGAGCCAGAACCAGAACCACAATTTGATCCTTCACGGCAGTCTAACTATCAGTGGGATCCGAAGATGATTGATAGCCAGTGGCAATCGGAGCCTTCTTCTTCCTCATCATAGTACGACCCCAACAACTATTATTATGGATATCAGCCAGGCCAGCCGTGGCCATAGACCAACTTAGGCCAAAAGCCTAAGCTTGGGGGAGTACGTATTTCTCACCGACATTACATTTATGTTCACACACACTCGTTGCTAGATGTCGGTGCTCATACTTTTTCACTATAATATCCAAGCTAGTTTAGTTTCTTTTTCCTGCTTTCTTCTTGTATGTTTGTTAAACCTTAAGAAAAACCAAAAAATTAGTAGTAGTTTATTTTTCTGCTGTAGTAGTAATAATTAAAAATAAAACCCAAAAATATTTCCCGTTCTTCTTTTGCTTGCTGGGAGCTTTCCCGTGTAAATAGTTTTATTTCTTTTCTTTTCTTTGGGGGTCAGTAGGAGATGACCATAATTAAATTGTTGAAGTGGCTCTTATATGCATTATTGTTGATTTAACCAAGAGCCCATATTGCCTTGTCTTCTCTTGTTTATTGAATGCTCGCAGATTCCAGCTTAGTCCAATACATGTACACTCTTATTATTATTCACACCGCTCGGTCGTGCAAGTGAAAGGCAATTATGACGATATATGATGGACTGACTGAGATGAGAAAAGCTGGTATGAACTCGACCTCTTTTGTTTTTGTAAATATGATGAGTCCCTCATTCTTGATTCAGCTTATTATGAATAAACATGTTTGCAATGACAATTAGAGATCGTAGTTGCTTGTGCCATGCTTGATTAGCTATGGGTTATAATGATTTACCTTGTGTGCCAACATGCTATTGCGATGATTATGATGTGGTATGATGGGGTGGTATCCTCCTTTGAAGGATTTAAGTGACTTGACTTGGCACATGTTCACGCATGTAGTTGAAACAAAGTCAACATAGCCTTCACGATATTTATGTTCATGGTGGATTATATCCTACTCATGCTTGCATCCAATGTTTATTAATTTTAATGCATGTAAATGGCTGTTGTCGCTCTCTAGTTGGTCGCTTCCCAGTCTTTTGCTAGCCTTCACTTGTACTAAACGGGAATACTGCTTGTGCATCCAATCCCTTAAACCCCAAAGTTATTCCAGATGAGTCCACCATACCTTCCTATATGCTGTATCTACCTACCGTTCCAAGTAAATTTGTATGTGCCAAACTCTAAACCTTCAAATAAACATTCTGTTTTGTATGCTCGAATAGCTCATGTATCAACCAAGGTTGTCCTTATCTTCCGTGTTAGGCGGGTTATTCTCAAGAGGAGTGGACTCCGCTCCTCACTCACGAGAAAATGGCTGGTCACTGGGATGCCCAGTCCCATGCTTTATGCAAACTAAATCAAAATTAATTGCAAACAAAACTCCCCCTGGGACCTGATGTATGTTGGAGGCACTCGTTGTTTCGAGCAAGCCATGGATTGATGCTTGTTGGTGGAGGGGGAGTATAAACTTTACCATTCTGTTTGGGAAGCGCCTATAATGTGTTTAGCATGGAAGATATCGACATCTCTTAGTTGTTACGTTGACAACGAAAGTATACCGCTCAAAATAAAATTTATCTCTATTTCAAAACCGAGCTCTGGAACCTCTACAAATTCCTGCTTCCCTCTGTGAAGGGCCTATCCATTTACTTTTATGTTGAGTCATCACCCTCTTATTAAGCACTAGCTGGAGAGCACAGCTGTCATTTGCATTCATCACTATTAATCTATGTTGGGTGTGACTATGATTGGATCTCTTTTACCATGAATTACAATGTATAGTCAGTCCTTGATCTTTATAGGTGATCTGCATTTATGTTTTGCGGTCTCAGAAAGGGCTAGCGAGATACCATCTTGTTATATCATATTATGATTGTTTTGAGAAAGTGTTGTCATCCAAGATTTATTATTATGACTTGCTAGTTAATTATGCTATTGATATGAGTAATTATGAGACCTGAGAATTATTGCAAATGTGGTTAGTTATAATCTTTGCTGAAAACTTGAATGCTAGCTTGACATATTTACAACAACAAGAGCAAACAGAGTTTGTAAAAGTTTTTCTTTCTTTCTTTCTTTCTTTCAGTTTGTCAACTGAATTGCTTGAGGACAAGCAAGGGTTTAAGTTTGGGGGAGTTGATACGTCTCCGTCATATCTACTTTTAGAAACACTTCTGCCCTTGTTTTGGACTCTAACTTGTATGATTTGAATGGAACTAACCCGGACTGACGCTGTTTTCAGCAGAATTGCCATGGTGTTGTTTTATGTGCAGAAAACAAATATTCTCGGAATGACCTGAAACTCCACGGAACATCTTAGAAAAAATAATAAAAAATCATCGCCAAAGATGAAGACCAGGGGGCCCACACCCTGTCCACAAGGATGGGGGGCGCCCCCCCCCCTAGGGTGTGCCCCCTACCTCGTGGGCCCCCTGGATGCCCTCCTACGCCAACTCCAACTCTGTATATTTGCTTTCGGAGAGAAAAAAATCAGAGAGAAGAAATCATCACGTTTTACGATACGGAGCCGCTGCCAAGCCCTAAAACCTCTCGGGATGGCTGATCTGGAGTCCGTTCGGGGCTCCGGAGAGGGGGATTCGTCGCCGTCATCATCATCAACCATCCTCCATCACCAATTTCATGATGCTCACCACCGTGCGCGAGTAATTCCATCGTAGTCTTGCTGGACGGTGATGGGTTGGATGAGATTTATCATGTAATCGAGTTACTTTTGTTAGGGTTTGATCCCTAGTATCCACTATGTTCTGAGATTGATGTTGCTATGACTTTGCTGTGCTTAATGTTTGTCACTAGGGCCCGAGTGCCATGATTTCAGATCTGAACCTATTATGTTTTCATGAATATATGTGAGTTCTTGATCCTATCGTGCAAGTTTATAGTCACCTACTATGGTTATGATCCGACAACCCCGAAGTGACAATAATCGGGACCACTCCCGGTGATGACCATAGTTTGAGGAGTTCATGTATTCACTATGTTCTAATGCTTTGTTCCGGTTCTCTATTAAAAGGAGGCCTTAATATCCCTTAGTTTCCAATAGGACCCCGCTGCCACGGGAGGGTAGGACAAAATATGTCATGCAAGTTCTTTTCCATAAGCACGTATGACTATATACGGAATACATGCCTACATTACATTGATGAATTGGAGCTAGTTCTGTGTCACCCTATGTTATGACTGTTACATGATGAACCGCATCCAGCATAATTATCCATCACTGATCCGGTGCCTACGAGCTTTCCATATACTGGTTCTCATTTATTTACGTTTCCGCTGCTACTGTTACAATCACTACAAAATACCAGAAACATTACTTTTGTTGTCTTTGCTTTTGTTGCCGCTACCACCACTATCATATTACTTTGCTACTAAACACTTTGCTGCAGATACTAAGTTTCCAGGTGTGGTTGAATTGACAACTCAGCTGCTAATATTTGAGAATATTCTTTGGCTCCCCTTGTGTCGAATCAATAAATTTGGGTTGAATACTCTACCCTCGAAAGCTGTTGCGGTCCCCTATACTTGTGGGTTATCAAGAAGCCGCTTCCTAATGTACGCCTCCTCCACCTTGGAGGTGCGCTTGTGCATATTAGTCTCCACCCTGGTAGCCCTTTCCACCAGGGTGGAGGACCATGCAAGCTCTTCATCGAGCGTGGGTAACCGCCAATCACGTGAAACTCCATGGGCATTGCAATCTGGCATCCATTTCAAAATCTAGTCCCTGGCGGACTTGATGTTCAGTGGGATGACATTCACCGGCAACTTGAATAACCCAAGGCTGCCGAAAAGTTGATCGCACAACCAAGCATGGCCATAGACTGACAGATTGTTGGCCAGGCCGGGAGCAACCTCATCCTATCCGCAGCATTTCCATACTCCCAAGCGAACCTGTCCCTCTTATACGGTGGTGTGATGCGACGAAGGAGGAAGTCGGCTCCCACATGCTCGATAGTTAGCGTGGCAGCCTTTACGCGGGTGATCCTGTTTATTGCTGGGAGGAGTCTGTCATTAGAGAGGCCAACTTCCCTTCAATTGTTGCCACACTCAATGCACTCTGACCGCGCTTGGCAGAAATCTGGGGCCTTCTTGTCTTGGATCCAGCACCAATCTCCTCTCCATTGATCCCATCTGCAGCGCTGTTGGCCAGGGATGTAAACCCAATTCTCCCTTGCCACTCGTGGCATCCAGCTTATGTTCCCGAATAGTGGGCTTTGTTCTCCATCCGCGGGACAAAATAGTGGATGAACAAGGCGACATTGGGGGCAACCCCGATAAAGTTCTCGCACAAGTGGGTAAAAATCGCCATGCACACCATTGCATTTGGCATGAAATCCAGAAGATGGAATCCATAGATCATCATCATGGCTTCAAAGAAATCCGAGAAGGGAGGACAGAGGCCGCAGATGAAATACGCATAGAAGAATCAGTATGAATCTGGCGGGTCCTCTTCCCCCTCTGCCAGAACTTTGGGTGCGCCATGCCCCTTAGGGACTTCCCTCCTCCACATGTATCCATACCTAGCTTCTAGCACGTCACTATGCATATTCGCCAGGAAGAAGGCCACGTCTCCTGTCGTTTCTTGTCTAGCTCCGCTGCTCTCTTTTTGCTTCCTCTGCGGCCGTCTCCTACGCGGCAGTCACCCGCTTCCATTTGGGGGTAGCGGCCTTCTTCCCCATCTCTTCGAGCTACGGTGGGGATGGGGGAGGAGGCTAGGAAGGGATCGGCGGCAAGCACAAATGGCGAGGAAGGGTAGTTGTTTGGCTTGCGGAAGAAGATGGTGTCGGCGTTCTGGGAACGGGGGTCCCCAGACTTGCCTGCCTGCGGCCTGCGGCGTGGCTCAAAGGGGGGGCCAGCACGGCCCATCTTCACCAACACAGACTCAAGACCCTCGCGAGGGGACAAGCCTCGCGGGGCGGACGACGCGGAGCTTCCTCAGGCACGGCCCCATCAGGCTGGCTCGCGAGGAGGCGGGGTACCTCACGAGGTGCCCGTGACGCAAGCCATGACGACCAAGGGCGCCAGGCGGGTGCCAGCCCGCGCAGTGTTCTCCTATCCTCTTTGGTGCAAAGGGGGCAAGCGCAGCCGCGGAGTACCGAGGCATCAGGCAAAGGTTGCCATTTCGGTGCAACAAGACCAAGACCAGGAGGACTGCAAGACGGAGGTCATTGTGGAGCCCAAGACGGCGTCACCACCAGAGATTTGTGCAGGCGAAGACTACTTTTGTCAGGATAGCTGGTACTAGCTGTCCCCCTTCAAATTAGCCCGCCATTGTTGGCTCCCTTCCCGCTCGATATTTGGGAAGAGGACCAGGGCCTCTATAAATAGGACTAGCCACCCCCAGGGGAGGAGGCATGGAGAATCAGAGGAGAGAATAAGAATCAGAGGGAGAAGAAGAAGAGAGGAGAGAATCAGAATCAGAGAGAGAAAGAGAGAAGGGTGACTGAACTCCTCCCAGCAGTTCATTGCCCCAGCCAAGAGCTGACCCTCGCGAGCCTGTTCTTCCTTGTATTGTTCATCATCATCAGCCCAAGAGGCAATCCACCACACCACACACAGGAGTAGGGTATTACACCACAACGGTGGCCCGAACCAGTATAAACCCTGTGTCATTCGTGTTGTTCTTTCCATAGCTTAGATCTTTGCGTGGCGGAGGGGTGCAGGTAGGTAGGAGGCGAAATCTCCGCGCGCAACCCATTGTTCGAACCTCAAGGGTCTGCCAGAACCCGAAATCCGACATTTGGCACGCCAGGTAGGGGTGCACCGGAATTCGTCTTCCACCGCCCCATTCTCCTCCGACCATCGCGCCCATGTCTGACAGTCGTCGGGCCCGCGCCGAGCGCCGGGCCGCCCTCGCTTCCCGCGTCGCCCAGACGGCTCCTGTCGGCGGGCGTCCTCGCCGTTCCCCATCACCTTCCGTCAACGCCGCCACCGGCCCGGCGGGGGACGAGCAGCAAGCATCGTCTCAGCATCCGTCCGTGCAGCAAGACGGCCGCACCGCAACTCCCTCGCTCACCCCAGCTGGTTCTTCGTCTCGCGCACTCCGCGCACCCATGGAGGCTCGAGCTGCGCTCATCGCGGCAAACGAGCTCCTGCGCTACCGTCCCGTCGACCACCTCTACGAAGAATGGCTCGACCGCGTCGCCGAGCTCGTCGCGCCGCAGGGGGCTCTCCTGCCCCGTCCGTTCTGCTGCACCGCACCCCGCCCCGCGCGGGCAACGAAGCTCCGGCGGCGCCCTGGCCGCCTCCTCCTCAAGAAGGCGCCATGGCTCCAAGGTGCGTGGCCCCTGGGCGGAACCCGCTCCGTCAGGTGCCAGTGCAGCAAGAGCAGAGCTGCCAGGAAGTCCCTCGCCCGCAAGAAGCTGCTCGGGCGCTCCCTGCTCCAGCACGTCGCGACCATGCTCCTGCTCCCGCACGTCAACACCCGGCTGCAGCGCGTGGGGACATGCAAGACCAAGCTCTCCATCACCCAAGGCCTCCCGTGGCCACAGCAGGCTGCCGTGCCTTCACCACCGAGCTGCGCAGCGTCGCGTGGCCCGGCAAGTTCAAGCCAGACCTGCCTCCTCATTACGACGGCACGGCTGACCCTGCGGAGTTCCTCCAGCTCTACGATCTGGGCATCGAAGCTGCCAACGGAGACGAGAAGGTCATGGCGAACTGGTTCCCCATGGCGCTCAAGGATGGGGCCCGCACCTGGCTCCTGAACCTGACTCCAGGCACGATCTCCTCCTGGGACGAGATGCGCACCCGCTTCATCGCCAACTTCCAAGGTACTCGCGACCGGCCACCCACCGTGAGCGACATGCGCCGCATCAAGCAACAACCCGGGGAGACCCTGCAGAAGTACATCCAGCGCTTCAACAACGCACGCCTCAAGATTCCCAAGGTGACTGAGGAGGCCATCATCTCAGCCTTCTCCGACGGCGTGCGCGATGTCAAGATGAAGAAGGAGCTGGCGATGCATGAAGACCTGTGCACTTCCTTGGAGTTGTTCAACTTGGCAACCAAGTGCGCCAGGGCTGAGGAAGGGCGTCTCTCCCTCCTCGAGCTGCCTGCCGCAGACCCAGAAGAGAAGAAGCCCAAGGCCAAGGATGTGAAGCGCAAGGGGGCTGCCGTGCTCGCGGCAGAACCAGACACCAAGCGGGGCAGAGATCAGCCCGAACCTTCCAAGAGCAGCCGGTACTGTGTGTACCACGACCTCCACACCCACAACACCAACGAATGTCAAGAGCTCCGAGCCGTGCGAGAAGGAAGGATCGGCCGTCGCCCTGACCGCGGTGACCGGGGCTACGGTCGAGGAGGAGGAAGGAACACAGGATGCTGGGAAGACCGTGGCCCGCGCCAAGGGTGGCGCGATCAACCTCGCGAGGATCGCTGGCAAGACCCACCTCGCGAGGGAGACTGGAGGGATTAGCCTCGCGAGGATCGCCCGCATGGCAATGCAGGCCTCCCTCCGCTGCCGCCGCAGCCAAGGAGAAACGAGGACCGCCACCAAGACGAGGGGGCTGGGGGTTTCCAGGAGCCGCGCGCGATTGCCTGCATCCTGGGCGGGGCTCAAGCCCCAGCCTCTCAACGCATCTTCAAGCAGTTCGCCCGCGAAGTGAATGCAGTCCTCCCCAGGCTTGAAGCCACGCGCCCTCTCAGGTGGTCGGCATGCGCCATCACGTTCAGCTCAGCAGATCAGCTCAAGTGTGCGGCTATAGCCGGGGTCCTCCCAATGCTTTATTCCCCAATCATCGGCAACGTGGTGGTCACCAGGACCCTCATCGATGGCGGGGCAGGGCTCAATGTCCTGTCCGTGGAAACATTCAACAATCTCCAAGTGCCCTACAGCCAGCTTCAGCCAACCAAGCCTTTCTCCGGAATCACCGATGGCTCCACGGTCCCGATTGGGCAGGTCCGCCTCCCTGTCACCTTCGGGGCACGCGACAACTACCGCACCAAGCTCATCGACTTCGACGTCGCTCACATTCGCCTGCCGTACAACGCCATCCTTGGGTACCCAGCGCTGGCCAAGTTCATGGCTGTAACTCACCACGGCTACAACGTCCTCAAGATGCCAGGAAGTGGCGGAGTCATCACGGTGCCCTGTGAAGAGAAGGACGTGGTGTGTTCCCTGGAACGAGCCTTTCAGGCCGCGTCACTGGAAGACCCGGATCGCGGAAGCAGGAGGCTTCCCGAGACCGCCCCCAAGAGGAAGAAGACATTGTCCGGCCTGACCCCTTAGGAGGCAGGCCCATCTGGGCCCGTTCCTGCCCAGGGGGAACCTCCTTCCATCGCATAGGAAAGCGCGCCCGGCACCCTCCTCAGGCAGGGCTCGGGGGCTCTCCCCTGGAGGGCCACCGACCTGGCTAGGGTCACGAGGGAGGCGCTTGGGCACCACATGGAGGCGTGTTTCGAAGCATGTTTCCCTCAAGAAGGAGCAAGGCAAGGTGAGCCAGACCCTCAGGAGTTCATCAGCAAGGCCATTCAGGAGCTACAGGAGTCAAGAGTCATGAAAGGCGGCCACCGTCTACCAGCAGTGGCTCCCCATCCAGGCGAGGATGGTGGGCTGCGCGTCTGCATCGACATACCAGGGCTCAACCGAGTCACCTCTCTGGAGCGCCTCTAGCCCACGCGCGTGGGGCGCTGCGGAGGTCTACCCCACAGCTACGTTCGCATGCCTTACGGCTTGCCGAACACGGCTGCCACGTACCAGGGCCTCATGAGGGGCATCATGGAGGCACAAGAGGCCAGGCGTTCCGCAGCCCTGGCGGAGATGGAGATGGTCCGCAGGGAGCCACCAGCGCCTCCGGAGCCTCCTGAGGCCCCTGGGCCTGGGGGCTCGTGAGGATCGGCTTCTGCAGCCCACCAAGTCTGCTACACCAACACCCCTTCGTCCTCAACGTCATTAGGTGACATCTTTCAAGTTTCACTTCTAGCTGGGAGTGCCCCCCTAGGGCTGCATTATTCCCAGGCCGGGTGGGTCCGTCCCTGCGGCGTGTATCCCTTTTATTTCATGTCGTTAGCTTACCTTGTTGGGGGCGCCCCTCGGGCTGCATGATCCCCAAGTCGCTCGGGCCAGGCCCAGCGGCATGTATCCCATTTGCGTTTATTTCCGGTTAGGCGTTAGACCCACCATGCTTGATTATTTGATGCCGGTCCACAGCACCTCTTCTTCTCCATGCCGACCACTTGCACGTTAAAGGGGGGGTACCTGAGCATCGCGACTCAGGGCTCTTACTGGCTCTCCAGCCCTCACCCTCTGGCCTTGTCCACGGCATCGCGACCTGGCATACCAGTGACGACTGAGACCAGCTCGAGGGCCGGGACCCGAGGACGTAGAGTGCCGGCATCTAACCAAATTTGCAGGGACACATCACAAGATAAGGCCCAGTGCCAGGCGCAACCCGCCTAGAGGTAGGGCCCCGTGAGTCCCGCGTTGGCTCACGGGTGCCCAGATACACCTCGCCAGGCCCTACCGTGCCAGCCACATGTCAGGGAGGGGCTGTACACGCCCTGGGGGCTCCTCCCGGAGGGGGGGGGCCCTCCCACGTACCAGTGGAAGCACCATGCTCCGTGCTGGCTGACAACACTGCCGAGGAGTGGCTATGCCCATACACATACGGAAGCGCTATGCTCCGCGCTGGTGATAAACAACTGAGGGTGGCCCCTGGGCCGCATCAACCTCAGGGAGCCCAGAGCTCAGTGTCTAGCCTCATCATAACGCCTCCCCTCGGGAGTGCCGCGCGAGGGGGCTGGGCACGGGGGCTGCGCGTGGGTCACGTCCAGACACACGCCGCCCAGACAGGCCCCCCGGGCCTGGTTCGTCACGCGTCTCTCCCCGAGCGGAGCCAAGGTACGAAGGCCGTTTGAGCGTCAAGGGGGACTCCTGAGCATCGCGACTCAGGAGCCTAACTGGTCACGTAGCCCCTCACTCCTTAGTTCCGAAAGGCTAACGCTGGGTGAGGTATGCGCGCGGCCGGGCTCTGCAGACGTAGAACGGTAGATCCACCCACATCACACCTCCCTACTTGCTGTTTGTGCGCCAAGGGGGACTCCTGAGCATCGCGACTCAGGAGCCTAACTTGTCACGTAGCCCCTCACTCCTTGGCCCCGTCCTGGTTTCCGGTCGGGGCTAACGCTGGGTGAGGTATGCGCGGGGCCGGGCTCTGCCGGCGTAGAACATAAGCAAGTAGGAAGGAAAAGCGCAAATTTCATGAAATTCAAAAGCAAATATTACAGTCCACACTGTTATCTCAATGCCAAACACAAGTTTGAACGCCTCCCCGAGGCATGATACATGTGCAGGAATTAAAGGCAGGACAGGACCCACAACGGAGTCACTTGTCGGCGGTGGAGCAGCGCGGAGTGGGTGCGCCTCATGGAGCAGTGGGGTCGGCAGCGCCTTGCTTCGGCTTGGTGCTGAAGGCCCGGAACTTCCCCAGCAGAGCCTCCGCGCGACCCTTCATGGCCTCGGCAGCGGCAGCGGCACGCTCGCCACTTACTGGCTCCAACAGGCCGTCGAGGTCGACGTCGGGATCGCGAAGGTAGATGTGGGTGAGCACCCGCGTCAGTGCTGCAGAAGACAGGACACGCGCCTCGGCCTCGGCAGTGGGGCCAAGGCCAAGGACGACATCTTCAAGAGCGCGAACCAGGAAGGGAAGCAGCTTGGCGGGGCCGTCCTCGGCGCCAGCTAGCGGGCTCTCCAGGCCGCTGTCGTAAAGCGTCCCCAGCGAGGAGCGAGCCTTCGCCTCCATCTCCGTGAAGGCCACGCGGTCCTCGGCAAGAACCAGGGCCTTGTCGTCCAGCTCAGCCTTCCTCGCCCCCAACTCCTGCTCCAGCGTGCCTAGGCAGTCGCGGCGCTTCCTGAGCTTGACCTCCCTCTCCTTGACGGCCGCCTCGCGAGCCTTCACGCCTTCTTCCTGCTCTTGGCGAAGGCGGACCTCTTTCGCGAGCTGGTCCCGCAGGCCTTACAGCTCGTCCTCCAGCACCTTGCAGCGCCACGGACGTCGACCGCCTCCCCCAGGGCTGCGTCACGAGAAGCCTTCGCCTCAAGGACGGCCTGCTTCTCCTCATCGCAAGCCGTCGAGGCCTGGACCAGCGCCGCCCGAATCGAAGCATCGGAGCGAACCCATCCTGAAGCCAGCTCCAAGCGCCCGGCCACCAAGTGAGGGTCGGCGCCAAGAAGATCCTGCCGCAGTCGGTCCAGCTCAGCGACAGCACGATCTAGAACGGCAGAAGGAGTCGGAGAGACAGCAACCGGTGGAGTAGGAGGAGAAGGCGGCTGCGCGGCCACAGCATCTTGAGGCAGAGTCTGCTGTGCCCCAACGGCTGTAGTAGCGGCGGCAGGCAAGGACACCTCGGGAGTCACTTGGGCCATGGGGGCCGAGCTCGCCCCAGCTGGCTCAGCTAGGCCTCGCGAGGACGACCGGGCAGGAGAAGCCCGTGCGTCGCGGTCACCCTCCTTCGCGGGCAGAGGCACTGCCACGGATTAAACCTCAGGAGCTCCCTTCGACTTCTTTGCTGCGGGCGCTAGCCTGTCCAAGAGATGCGGACGTCAAGCCTCAGAAGCAGAATAAGAAATAAAGACAAGAATCAAAACGCTTACGGGTCGTCGCCAGTGAGCTCGAGCGGCCTCCGGCCAAATTTGAAGCCTGAAAGCCAGCTGGAAGGGTCAACCTCGAGAAGCTTGGAAGCGGAAGGTGCGGTCCGCCTCGGGGCCGGGGCAGACCCGCGGGAGATCAACCCGGTCCTGTCCTTCTTCGGGATCGGGGGCAAGCTCCCGCCGTCCTACTCGTCGTCATCCTCGTTGCCATCCTCGTCGTCATCGCTCGGAGAGAGGCGGAGAACGCGGGACCTGCACAGGGGGAGGGGAGCCCTCGACTCTCCGTCAGTCGCCTCGGAGTCAGGCCCTCTTTCCCGCTCCCCTCCTTCCTCCTCTTTGCTGGAGTCGTCGGAGGGCACGTCCACTGGTTCCTCGGGAGTTTCCATGGGCACGGGTCCATCCCCGTTGAAGACGGGCATGGACTCCACTACCTGCTCCCAGTCGTCGCGGAGGAACAAGGGCATAGGAGCGCCCACCAACCTCGCCACATCGCCCCCGACCAGAGATTGGAGGACCGCAGCCAGATCTCCGTCAGCCAAGGCCGCGGGGCTCAGACGGGGCCTCCACATCGGAAGTGAGTACTGCCGAAGCAGAGCCAGCTGGTGCTCCAAGAATTCCCTCAGCAATGACGCGCCGGTCAGCTTCGCCGCCGCCATGTTGGCCGGCCTCAGATCCGCGTCCATCTTCTCCAACACCAGCTTCGCGCGGAGGTCCGCGAGCTCCGCTCGACCCCAATCGCTGGAGCTCGTGGGCTGCTCCGTGGGCAAGATCAGCCGAGGGTGGATGCGCCCAGCATCCACCAAGACCCACTTGCTCCTGAAGCCCTCAATCCTTTTCCCGGGGTTCGAAAAGGCAATGGCGCCACCGTACGCGATGAAGCTCGCGCACGCGGAAGCAGGACCGCGAGAGTGTTGGAAATATGCCCTAGAGGCAATAATAAATTGATTATTATTATATTTCATTGTTCATGATAATCGTTTATTATCCATGCTAGAATTGTATTGATAGGAAACTCAGATACATGTGTGGATACATAGACAACACCATGTCCCTAGTAAGCCTCTAGTTGACTAGCTCGTTGATCAATAGATGGTTACGGTTTCCTGACCATGGACATTGGATGTCGTTGATAACGGGATCACATCATTAGGAGAATGATGTGATGGACAAGACCCAATCCTGAGCATAGCACTAGATCGTGTAGTTCGTATGCTAAAGCTTTTCTAATGTCAAGTATCATTTCCTTAGACCATGAGATTGTGCAACTCCCGGATACCGTAGGAGTGCTTTGGGTGTGCCAAACATCACAACGTAACTGGGTGACTATAAAGGTGCACTACGGGTATCTCCGAAAATGTCTGTTGGGTTGGCACGAATCGAGACTGGGATTTGTCACTCCGTGTAAGCGGAGAGGTATCTCTGGGCCCACTCGGTAGGACATCATCATAATGTGCACAATGTGATCAAGGAGTTGATCACGGGATGATGTGTTACGGAACGAGTAAAGATACTTGCCGGTAACGAGATTGAACAAGGTATCGGGATACCGACGATCGAATCTCGGGCAAGTATCGTACCGCTAGACAAAGGGAATTGTATACGGGATTGATCGAATCCTCGACATCGTGGTTCATCTGATGAGATCATCGTGGAACATGTGGGAACCAACATGGGTATCCAGATCCCGCTGTTGGTTATTGACCGGAGAACGTCTCGGTCATGTCTGCATGCTTCCCGAACCCGTAGGGTCTACACACTTAAGGTTCAGTGACGCTAGGGTTATAGAGATATTAGTATGCGGTAACCCAAATGTTGTTCGGAGTCCCGGATGAGATCCCGGACGTCACGAGGAGTTCCGGAATGGTCCGGAGGTAAAGAATTATATATAGGAAGTGCTATTTCGGCCATCGGGACAAGTTTCGGGGTCACCGGTATTGTACCGGGACCACCGGAAGGGTCCCGGGGGTCCACCGGGTGGGGCCACCTGCCCCGAGGGGCCACATGGGCTGTAGGGGTGTGCGCCTTGGCCTATATGGGCCAAGGGCACCAGCCCCAAGAGGCCCATGCGCCAAGAGATAAGGAAAGGAAGAGTCCTAAAGGGGGAAGGCACCTCCGAGGTGCCTTGGGGAGGAGGGACTCCTCCCTAACCGCACCCTTCCTTGGAGGAAGGGCCAAGGCTGCGCCCCCCCCCCTCTCCCTTGGCCCTATATATAGTGGGAGGAAGGGAAGGCAGCCCCAATCTAAGCCCTGGCGCCTCCCTCTCCCTCCCGTGACACATCTCCCTCCTCCCGCAGCGCTTGGCGAAGCCCTGTTGGAATCCCGCTACTTCCACCACCACGCCGTCGTGCTGCTGGATCTCCATTAACCTCTCCTGCCCCCTTTCTGGATCAAGAAGGAGGAGACGTCGCTGCTCCGTACGTGTGTTGAACGCGGAGGTGCCGTCCGTTCGGCGCTAGGATCATCGGTGATTTGGATCACGACGAGTACGACTCCATCAACCCCGTTCTCTTGAATGCTTCCGCTAGCAATCTACAAGGGTATGTAGATGCACTCTCCTTCCCCTCGTTGCTGGTCTCTCCATAGATAGATCTTGGTGACACATAGGAAAATTTTGAATTTCTGCTACGTTCCCCAACAGAGAGGTCCGGAGGTAGAAGTAGTGGCACAACAAGGCCACTAAGGGCTGCACCCCCACGTGAGCCTCGCAATAATAGGCGAAGATTGCCAGGAGAAGGACGGAGTTGGGGTGGAGATGCAGAGCCTGTAGCTTATAATGGCGGAGGACAGAGAAGAAGAACTCGGAGAAGGGAGGCACCAGGCTAGCAGCAATGGCACTTATGAAGAACGGATAGAAGGTGCTCCCTTGACCCTCAGGGGTGGCGGAGCCAGCCTTGAACACCTTCGCCCCGTTGATGCCCCGCGCCGTCGCCATCCGTCGCAACCGGGCAAGGCTCGCCTCCGACACGTTCGGTGAGTCCAGGGCAGACGAGTACCAAGCTACGGCCGGGTGCTGACGAGGCGCCATGGCTTCCTAGGTCACATGGTCGGAGTAGATCTGGAAATTTTGGAGGAAGGAAGGAGAGGCGCAAGAAAGGGGATCTGAGCAGCAACCGGGGAAAGCAAGAAGCAAAGCCTAGGCGGATGCCGCTCCTTTATCAACTCGCGCGGTTGCTAAGGTGCCCACGTCCAATCAACCGCCACGCGGCGCCCGAGGCCGCAGGCTGTTAGGGCCCGCGGCGCTTCGCCCTCGCCCTTCCGCCTCCCTGCACGGCCAAGTCCGGGCGCGCCTTGGGCCCGGGGGCTACTGTCGGCGTTCTGGGAACGGGGGTCCCTAGACTTGCCTGCCTGCGGCCTGCGGCGTGGCTCAAAGGGGGGCCCAGCACGTCCCATCTTCACCAACACAGACTCAAGAACCTCGCGAGGGGCCAAGCCTCATGGGGCGGACGACGCGGAGCCTCCTCAGGCACGGCCTCATCAGGCTGGCTCGCGAGGAGGTGGAGAGATCAAGGCGGGGTAACTCACGAGGTGCCCGTGACGCAAGCCATGACGACCAAGGGCGCAAGGTGGGTGCCAGCCCGCGCAGTGTCCTCCTTTCCTATTTGGTGCAAAGGGGGCAAGCGCAGCCGCGGAGTACCGAGGCATCAGGCAAAGGTTGCCATTTCGGTGCAACAAGACCAAGACCAGGAGGACTGCAAGACGGAGGTCATTGTGGAGCCCAAGACGGCGTCACCACCAGAGCTTTGTGCAGGCGAAGACTACTTTTGGCAGGATAACTGGTACTAGCTGTCCCCCTTCAAATTAGCCCGCCATTGTTGGCTCCCTTCCCGCTCGATATTTGGGAAGAGGATCAGGGCCTCTATAAATAGGACTAGCCACCCCCAGGGGTGGAGGCATGGAGAATCAGAGGAGAGAATAAGAATCAGAGGGAGAAGAAGAAGAGAGGGGAGAATCAGAATCAGAGAGAGAAAGAGAGAAGGGTGACTGAACTCCTCCCAGCAGTTCATCGCCCCAGCCAAGAGCAGACCCTCGCGAGGCTGTTCTTCCTTGTATTGTTCATCATCATCAGCCCAAGAGGCAATCCACCACACCACACACTGGAGTAGGGTATTACACCACAACGGTGGCCCGAACCAGTATAAACCCTGTGTCATTCGTGTTGTTCTTTCCATAGCTTAGATCTTTGCGTGGCGGAGGGGTGCAGGTAGGTAGGAGGCGAAATCTCCACGCGCACCCCAGTGTTCGAACCTCAAGGGTCTGCCGGAACCCGAAATCCGACAGATGGTGGAGGAGCGGGGCGGACGATGAACGAGCAGTGCACTTCCGCGTTTTCCTCTCTTAAGGAAAAGACATGGGGAAGGGCGCGACTCTTCAGAAAGTTACCATTTCACATTAACTGTTGTAGTCCCACTACCCCATGACCCGTGGTAAGTACGTGAAGTGGACGTTGGATTGACTGGCTATCATGACAAACCGCACATTCTCTCGCCATGTATACGTGCACTGTTTGGGGCCTAACCCAACGTGCCCAGCGACATGTATTGATCAGGCCTAGGGGCTTCTATTGGGGTACGCAGACAGGGGTGTATGTCTCCCCCTGACTTGTGTACGGATAGCAAACCATCGGTCCTGCAAATCTCAACATCCAAGACCAAACAAAGCAGAAGAGATCAGCTCTTTGAGGGATCAAAGGGCGGATCAAGAAGACCAAGTCAAGCCAAAGGAGCAAACCACCACTAAGGGGGAACCTCCCTTGCTGGGTAGGCGATCCTGGCGAGGTCAAGGTTACCCCGAAGACAAGCCTCAAGACCGTCCTGGCAGGCCTGTCGGGCCCTATGAAGGCAAACTACCTCGCCAAGGCTCCATCGCTCCACCTCATATCTACGCAAGTCATTGATCGGTGCAGTGTCAAGCCCCCAAGTGACTAAGTGGCTATTTTTTGCCACATGGCAGCCACTTCCTATGGAAATCACCTCCAAATGACACCCGTCCAGCGATGTGTCAAGCAGACATACAAGAAGGTGCCAGAACAGCCCGGCAAGGCTTGCCGAGCATGCCATGTTGTGACACTAAGCGGCACATTTAATGCGCTCTACCCTATTTGCAGAGTTAGGTATGATAGCATTGTTTGCTATCTAATCAGTTTGCAGTAACTGATTTGCCATTATGGTGACCCCTTGATCTATAAAAGGAGGCACGTGGCAACCATAGAATGGATTCGGACCCTTGTACACTCATACGCGCATAGCCGCCCTTACCCCGAGGCAACCCTGTCGGGCAAGAGCGCTGCATTTTCCACCACAGTCCACCATCAATCCACCCAAGCAGGAGTAGGGTTTTACGCCTCGCGGCGGCCCGAACCTAGGTAAAACTACTCGTGTGATCTCTGTCATGCTACGCTACGATTTACCACTCTTTGTGCAATGTGCTCATCCCCCTTGTCGAACCACAAGGGGCTCATGGCCCCATAGGTGATCGTGGTTTCCCACGACAAAGATCATGGTATCTTACTCAGGGCTCGGGGATTACTGTGGTTACATGTCCATTATGCACATCCATAGTGTCACAAGTCTTCAGATAATTTCATCTTTTAATTATCCGCTTAAGGGCTGCTAGTGCGTCTAGTGAAAGCAGCTTTTTTGCATTGATATAAATTCTAAAAATAATCTAAAAAGGCTACCTCAAAGCCTTGATAAAGTCCCTTGAATACCTCCCTGATACGGGCCTCTGCGGACCCTTAACTTTGCAGCGTCGCGTCTACTAGGAAGTGGTGCTCGGCAACGATGGAGGATCCCGTCATGGATGCCTCCATCTCTTCAGTCCACCCCAACAGATGCCTGCCCCTGCTACAGGTGGGGATGGACGAGCCACCTTAGTCCTTCCCATCATGGGAGGAGCGGTCGCCGTTGTAGGCTACCGAGGTGGCTCTGGGTCAATGGTGACCGAAGTCGTCGATCGCCCCCATGGAGAGGTTCTTCCCCATTGGGCCCTTGGAGGCCAAGGCCTCTGCCTTAGTGTTGGAGATATTAGCGCCACCTTCGAGGTAGGTTCGGGTGGGGCCTGTTGAGAATTCACCTTCCCTAGCCCATCATGGGCAGCGGAGGAGGGATGATGCTCCTCCGAGGCACTAGGAGGAGGAGGCCCGCTCGATGACGTCTTGTCATTGATGTTGGAGTGTTGCGGGTTGCAGAAAGACAAATGATTATTTGAATATTGCAAAGAAAGTACACTTGAGTGCTTACTGCTCGGATGGGTAGAAGCTATACCTCCTCGGCCGTCGCGTCTCAACGAGGTCATCCCCTATTTTAGAGGAGTCGGCCTTCGCTGTGGCAGGGGCCTTGCGAGGTGCGGTGTCGACAACTTTTGCAAGCCGCTGATGTGTCCTAACAGTATGGGCCCACGCGATGTCCTCGGATGCCACCCTTTTCCTCTTTAGGGAGGAGGAGCCCTCTTCCACATCTTCTCTGTCTCTTTCCTCTTCATCCAAGGAAAGAACTCGGATGTTCTCGGACCTAGCGTCTGCCGGATCTCGGATATGAAGACCCTCCCTCTTCTTCTCCAGCTCCTTAGCCTTGGTCAGGACCTTTGAAGGCACTACGGCCAAGAGAGCCTGCAGCTTAGGGGTCTCTGAAAGCAGGGAAGGGAGATTCAGACAAATGCACAATACAAAGCTAATGTTGAACATATAAAGTGGTGTTTACCTCGGAGGGGCCGCACATGGTGTTGTAGGCACAATCTGGCCCATTGGTGGGGAATTCGTTCTGGGTCAGCTTGGACAGAGCTGTCCACATCCCATCAATGTTTGTACAGAAGAAGTTCCGCAGTGTAGGCATGTCATCAGGCTTGTAAAGCCACATAGGGGCAGCCCGGAGTCGTAGTCGGAGTATGTAGCAGTGCAACATCACATCCATCACATCCACCAGCTTATACTTCTTCTTGAGGGTCCAGATACACTCCAGGCCATGCTTCTGCCAAGACACCAACTTCCTTGGAGGTGTCCCTGTGAAGGCGGGGGCCATGGCCTAGCCTGCGGCAAGAGGCTCGGTGATATAGAACCACTCACGCTACCAGATCTTGACGGTCTCAATGAAGACCCCCTCCAGCCAGATCGGCTTTTGGAGCTTATTAATCATGGTGTCGTCGTACTTGGAGAATTCGGCACCTCCTCTCCTCGCCTTTACACAGAAGGTCTTCAGCCATAGGCGAAAGTGCGGCTCCACATAGAGGAAGGCCTCACACACTATGATGAAAGTGGTGAGGTGCATAATGGAATCCGGGGCTAGATTATGGAAACCTAGCCCGTAAAAGAACAAGATCCCCAGCACAAAGGGGTGTAGGGGGAACCCTAGACCTCGAACAAGGTGGGGGATGAAAACATCCCGCTCCCCTCGATTGGGAGTGGGTACGCGCTGGCTGGGCTCTGGGGCTCGGCAGGCGGCATCGACGGGGATGTATCCCACCGTGCGGAGCTCGACGATGGTGGTATCAGTGACCTTGGAGGCCACCCACCTCCACTTCACATCCGTATCGGCCATTGGTGTAGGAGCTGAAGCTTGGGAGGAGTTTTTTGGCTTGATAATGAGATTGGGAATGTGAATGCTTGGAGGGTTTCAGCGCTGGAGCAGGAGGAAAGCGTGGGAGTGTGGATTCGAAACCTCTTGCTCTTTATAAGCCAGTAAAAGGTGAAGCATTCCTCTGTTGTGCCATAAAAATCGCCATGTTTCGGCCTATCGTGCCGTTATGGCCGCTTGGGGAGAAACAATTAATTGATGATATCCCCTAAAATGTGGGGCACTGTCTCCATTTTGATACAACATGCTAATAATAGGTTTGCCTCAAACCATGATTTGAATAAAGTAACGACTAATGTATGCAATGTCAGGAGTGGTGACGCTTCGGTAAAAGCTGTCAATAACTGACTCCTGAGCTCACCTACACTGCGTCTCTTTGAGACTAAGCAAATTTTGCACTTCAGATGAATAAAAGTACATCTTGGGTAACACATGGTTGGATTCGTTTGGGCCTCTATCACGAAGGGGTATAATAACCAATTAAAGGGCTCACAAGTTTCATGTGATACCCATCCAAGGACGTGGAACTTGCCTGCCAAGCCGAAAATCATCCAGCTAAAGACATTATCCGACAACGGTTATCAGCCTCGGCTTTGAAGACAAGTTTGGGGGCTACTGACGGTGTCCTAGACTAGGCGGTCCTAGCCCAACCAGACTAATGTATGGGCCAGACCACCAACCCATCAAGGAAAGAGGACTCCGGAGGCCTTCAATGTGTGGCGACAAAAGACTTGGCATGTACTTCAAGCATATATGATTTGGCATGTTAATCCTTATATGGTAACCAACCATGTGCAACCCTAGATACCCTTGGTGTAAACTAGAGGGTTTAGTCCGTAGAGGCCATCCATACACCCATTCATACATTCATCTTCATACCCCCAGGGTTTAGACCACAACTCACGATCTCGAGGTAGATAAGCTCTGTACTTTGATAATTCCATAATATAAGCAAGAGCAGGACGTAGGCTTTTACCCCATAGAGAGGGCCTGAACCTGGGTAAACTTTGTGTGTGTTCTCTCTTATTACCCATTGACCCGATCTAACAACTCGGGCCCCCCTACCTGATATTTGCCAGTTTTGACACCGACACTATTGTTCCTGTGTGCTATGCCCTTTACTTCGTGATATTTAAAACAAACTCGAGGCAAGATTTATTAGTATCCACGTGAAGAAACTATTGATCACTATACCATGTTATCCTCATTATCGGTTTTGTGCTCTTTTCTTGTTTCTTTATTTTTGGCATCCCCATGAACATGTCACATGTGTCTGGCTAGATGATGATGCATAACGCAAAACTAAGAGGGCCCTAAGTGAAGAAATATGCCCTAGAGGCAATAATAAAGTTGTTATTTTATATTTCTTTATACATGATAAAGGTTTATTATTCATGCTAGAATTGTATTGATCGGAAACCTTAATACATGTGTGAATACATAAACAAACACCGTGTCCCTAGTAAGCCTCTACTAAACTAGCTCGTTGATCAAAGATGGTTAAGGTTTCCTAACCATGAACATGAGTTGTCATTTGATAACGAGATCACATCATTAGGAGAATGATGTGATGGACAAGACGCATCCATTAACTTAGCATTATGATCGTTCATCTGTTAGCTTAGCATTATGATTGTTCAGTTTTATTGCTATTGCTTTCTTCATGTCAAATACATATTCCTTCGACTATGAGATTATGCAACTCCCGGATACCAAAGGAATGCCTTATGTGCTATCAAACGTCACAACGTATCTGGGTGATTATAAAGATGCTCTACAGGTATCTCCGAAGGTGTTTGTTGAGTTGACATAGATCAAGATTAGGATTTGTCACTCCGAGTATCGGAGAGGTATCTCTGGGCCCTCTCGGTAATACACATCATAAGCTTTCAAGCAAACGACTAAGGAGTTAGTCACGAGGTGATATATTATGGAATGAGTAAAGAGACTTGCCAGTAACAAGATTGAACTAGGTATGACGATACCGACGATCAAATCTCGGGCAAGTAACATACCGATGGACAAAGGGAATTACGTATGTTGTCATAACGGTTCGACCGATAAAGATCTTCGTAGAATATGTAGGAGCCAATATGGGCATCCAGGTCTGGCTATTGGTTATTGACCAGAGAGGTGTCTTGGTCATGTCTACATAGTTCTTGAACCCGTAGGGTCCGCACACTTAACATTCGATGACGATATAGTATTATATGAGTTATGTGAATTGGTGACCGAATGTTGTTCGGAGTCCCATATGAGATCACGGACATGACGAGGAATCTCGAAATGGCCGAGAGGTAAAGATTGATATATAGGACGATAGTATTCAGACATCGAAAGTCTTTCAGGGGGTACCAGGTACTTATCGGGTCACCGGAAGGGGTCTCGGGCACCCCTCGCAAAAGATACGGGCCTTATGGGCCAAGAGGGGAAACACACCAGCCACAAGGGGTTGGTGCACCCCCCATATGGGCCGGCCAAAGTGGTGAAGGAAAGGAAAGAAAGGGAATAGGATCCCCCCTTCCTTTTCCCCTCCCCTTCTTTCCTTCCGCCTCCAACAAATAAGGCAGGGGGCGCGCCACTTGGGAGGACCCCAAGTAGGATTCGGCCTACTTGGGGCGCCTCCTGGCAGCCTCCCCTCATATGTATATGTGGGCGGGGCGCCCTATCACACACGAGACAATGGTTTAGCCGTGTGTGGCGCCCCCCCCCCTCCATCGTTTACACCCCCGGTCATATTTTCATAGTGCTTAGGCGAAGCCCTGCGAAGATCACTTCACCATCACCGCCACCACACCGTCATGCTGACGGAAATCATCAACTACCTCGACGTCTTGCTGGATCAAGAAGGTGAGGGACATCACCGAACAGAATGTGTGCGGAACGCGGAGGTGCCGTGTGTTCGGTACATGATCGGTTGAAGCGCGAAGAAGTTTGACTACATCAACCGCGTTGTGAAACGCTTCCGCTTACGGTCTACGAGGGTACATGGACACACTCTCCCCCTTGTTGCTATGCATCTCACTGGTTACATCATCGCGTGTGCATAGATTTTTTTTGTTTTCCATGCAACGATTCCCAACAGTGGCATCAGAGCCAGGTCTATGCGTAGACGATAGGCATGAGTAGAACACAAAGAGTTGTGGGCGGTGATAGTCATACTTCTTACCACCAACGTCTTATTTTGATTCGGCGATATTGTGGGATGAAGTGGCCCAGACCAACCTTACATGTCCACGCACATGAGACCGGTTCCACCGATAGACATGCAACTAGTTTTGCATAAAGGTGGCTGGCGGGTGTCTGTTTCTCCTACTTTAGTTGAATCGAATTTGACTGCGGCCGGTCCTTGAAGAAGGTTAAAACAGCAAACGTGATGAAACACCATTGTGGTTTTATGCGTAGGTAAGAACGGTTTTTGCTAGAAGCCCGTAGCAGCCACGTAAAACTATCAACAACAAAGTAGGACGTCTAACTTGTTTTTGCAGGGCATGTTGTGATGTGATATGGTCAAGACATGATGTGATAAACGTTATTGTATGAGATGATCATGTTTTGTAAGTTATCGGCAATCAGCAGGAGCCTTATGGTTGTCTCTTTATTGTAAGAAATGCAAACACCATGTAATTGCTTTACTTTATCACTATGCGTTAGCGATAGTTGTAGAAGCAATAGTTGGCGAGATGACCACGATGCAATGATGGAGATCAAGGTGTCGAGCCGGTGACGTGGCGATGGAGATCATGACGATGGTTTGGAGATGGAGATCAAAAGCACGAGATGATGATGACCATATCATGTCACATATTTTGATTGCATGTGATGTTTATCTTTTATGCATCTTATTTTGCTTAGTATGTCGGTAGCATTATAAGATGACCCCTTCACTACATTTCAAGGTAAAAGTGTTCTCCCTGAGTATGAACCGTTTCTACAGTTCGTCGTTTCGAGACACCGCATGATGATCGGGTGTGATAGACTTTATGTTCATATACAACGGGTCCAAGACAGTTTTGCACATGCGGAATACTTGGGTTAAACTTGACGAGCCTAGCATGCAAAGACATGGCCTCAGAACACTAGAGACCAAAAGTTCGAATGTGAATCATATAGTAGATATGATCAACATAGAGATTTTCACCATTGATGACTACCCCATCTCGCGTGATGATCGGGCATGGGTCAGTTGATTTGGATCACGTATCACTTAGATGACTTGAGGGATGTCTATTTAAGTGGGAGTTCATTAGTAATTTTATTAATTGAACTTAATTTATCATGAACTTAGTCTTGATAGTTTTGCATATCTCATGATATAGCTCCTATATGTTTTTGATATGTTCCTAAAGAAAACTAAGTTGAAAGATGATAGTAGCAATGATGCGGACTGGGTCCGAGATCTGAGGATTATCCTCATTGATGCACCGCTAGGTGACAGGCCTATTGCAGGAGCAGATGCAGACATTACGAATGTTTGGCATGCTCGATATGATGACTACTTAATAGTTTGGTGCGTCATGCTTTACAGCTTAGAACCGGCACTTCAAAAACGTTTTGAACGCCACAGAGCATATGAGAAATTCCAAGAGCTGAAATTGGTATTTTAGACTCATGCCTGTGTCGGGAGGTATGAGACCTCTGACAAGTGCTTTGCCTACAAGATGGAGGAGAATAGCTCAACCAGTGAGCATGTGCTCAGAATGTCTGGGTACTACAACCGCTTGAATCAAGTGGGAGTTAATCTTCCAGATAAGATAGTGATTGAAAAAGTTCTCTAGTCACTATCACCAAGCTACTAGAACTTCGTGATGAACTATAATATGCAAGGGATGTCAAAAATGATTCCCAACCTCTTCGCGATGCTGAAATCGGCGATGGTAGAAATCAAGAAAGAGCATCAAGTGTTGATGATTAAAAATACCACTAGTTTCAAGAAAAAGGGCAAGGGAAAGAGAGGGAACTTCAAGAAGAATGAAAAGCAATTTGTCGTTCCCATGAAGAAGCCCAAAGCTAGACCCAAGCCTGAAACTAAGTGCTTCTACTACAAAGGAAATGGTCACTTGAAGCGGAACTGCCCCAAATACTTGGCGGATAAGAAGGATGGCAAAGAGAACAAAAGTATATTTGATATACATGTTATTGATGTGTACCTTACTAGTGTTCGTAGTAGCACCTGAGTATTCGGTACCAGTTCAGTTGCTAAGATTAGTAACTGGAAACAAGAGTTGCAGAGACTAGTAAAAAGCGAGGTGATGATGTGTGTTGGAAGTGATTCCAAGGTTGATATGATCACCATCGCACACTCCCTCTACCTTCGGGATTAGTGTTGAACCTAAATAAATGTTATTTGGTCTTTGCATTGAGCATGAATATGATTAGATCATGTTTATTGCAATACGTCTATTCATTTAAGTTAGAATATAATGGTTGTGTTGTTTACATGAATAAAACCTTCTATGGTCATACACCCAATGTGAATGGTTTATTGAATATCGATCGTAGTGATACACATATTCATAATATCGATGCCAAAAGATGCAAAGTTGATAATGATTGTGCAACATACTTGTGGCACTGCCGTTTAGGTCATATTGGTGTAAAGCGCATGACGAAACTCCATGAAGATGGACTTTTGGAATCACTTGAATATGAATCATTTGATACTTGCGAACCATGCCTTATGGGAAACATGACTAAAACTTCGTTCTCCGGAACAATGGAGCGAGCTAATGACTTATTGGAAATAATACATACAGGTGTATGCGGTCCGATGAGTGTTG
Organism: Triticum urartu; assembly: GCF_003073215.2. Taxonomy (NCBI): domain Eukaryota; kingdom Viridiplantae; phylum Streptophyta; class Magnoliopsida; order Poales; family Poaceae; genus Triticum; species Triticum urartu. Next base: position 509,460,882 of record NC_053026.1, on the reverse strand, counting down.
ACGCACGTGGCGGGTATCATTATTTTCTGACCTTCACAGATGATTTGAGTAGGTATGGGTATATCTACTTAATGAAACACAAGTCTAAAACATTTGAAGAGTTCAAAGAATTTCAGAGTGAAGTAGAGAATCATCGTAACAAGAAAATAAAGTTTCTACGATTTGATTGTGAAGGCAAATATTTGAGATACGAGTTTGGCCTTCATTTAAGAAAATGTGGAATTGTTTCACAACTCACGCCACCTGGAACACCACAGCGTAATGGTGTGTCCAAACGTCGTAACCGTACTTTATTAGATATCGTGCATTCTATGATGTCTCTTACCGATTTGCTTTTATCATTTGGGGCTTATGCATTAGAACAGCTGCATTCATGTTAAATAGGGCACCATCTAAATCCATTGAGATGACACCATATGAACCATGGCTTGGAAGGAAACCTAAGCCAGAGTTTCTTAAAACAGTTTGGGGATGCGATGCTTATGTCAAAAGGCTTCAGCCTGATAAGCTCGAACCCAAAGCGGAGAAGTGCATCTTTATAGGATACCCGAAAGAAACTATTGGGTATACCTTCTACCACAGATCCGAAGGCAAAATCTTTGTTGCTAAGAACGGGTCCTTTCTAGAGAAAGAGTTTCTCTCGAAAGAAGTGAGTGGGAGGAAAGTAGAACTTGATGAGGTAATTGTACCTTCTCTCAATTTGGAAAGTAGCACATCAGAGAAATTCGTTCCCGTGATGCCTACACCAACTAGAGAGAAAGTTAATGATCATGATCATGAAACTTTGGATCAAGTTACTACCGGACCTCGTAGGTCTAACATAGCACGTTCCGCACCAGAGTGGTACGGTGATCTTGTCATGGAAGTCATGTTACTAGACCATGACGAACCTACGAACTATGAAGAAGCTATGATGATCCCAGATTCTGATAAATGGCTTGAGGCCATGAAATCCGAGATAGGATCCATGTATGAGAACAAAGTGTGGACTTTGGTGGACTTACTCGATGAACGGCAAGCCATTGAGAATAAATGGATCTTCAAGAAGAAGACATACGCTGATGGTAATGTCACCATCTACAAAGCTCGACTTGTCGTGAAAGGTTTTCAACAAGTTCAAGGGGTTGATGACGATGAGACCTTCTCATCCGTAGCGATGCTTAAGTCAGTCAGAATCATGTTAGCGATTGACGCATTTTATAATTATGAAATTTGGCAAATGGACGTCAATATTGCATTCCTTAATGGATTTCTTAAAGAAGAGATGTATATGATGCAACCAGAAGGTTTTGTCGATCCTAAAGGTGCTAACAAAGTATGCAAGCTCCAGCGATCCATCTATGGACTGGTGCAAGCATCTCGCAGTTGGAATATACGCTTTGATGAGGTCATCAAAGCATATGGTTTTATATAGACTTACGGTGAAGCCTGTATTTACAAGAAAGTGAGTGGGAGCTATGTAGCATTTCTGATATTATAAGTGGATGACATTGTTGATCGGAAATGATATAAAATTTCTGGATAGCATAAAAGGATACTTGAATAAGAATTTTTCAATGAAAGACCTCGGGGAAGCTGCTTATATATTAAGCATTAAGATCTATAGAGATAGATCAAGACGCTTGATAGGACTTTCACAAAGCACATACCTTGATAAAGTTTTGAAGAAGTTCAAAATGGATCAGTCAAAGAAAGGGTTCTAGCCTATGTTACAAGGTGTGAAGTTGAGTAAGACTCAAAACCTGACCACGGCAGATGAAAGTCATTCCCTATGCCTCAGCCATAGGTTCTATAAAGTATGCCATGCTATGTACCAGACCTGTTGTGTGCCTTGCCATGGGTTTGGTAAGGGGGTATGTAACACCCCCACTGTCATGCTACAGTAACCCTCTGTGATTAAACTAATCATTTTTCCAAACAGTGCTTAATCACCTTTGTTCAATATCCCATTTGAAATTCCAGTCAATTCAAATTCAAGTGAAGTTTGAAGTTGCTCAAAAGTTGCTGGAAAAATGTTCATCATTTGTCAAAAAATCCATAACAATTATTTGTTAAGGAACACAACATCACTTTTGTGCAAAGATGAGCATTAGCAATTATAACAGCACCAATTCAGCATTTTTAAATGCTATCCTATTTATGAAAATTACCAAATGAATTCTTCTGGTCTCCAAAATATTTGTGGCATGCTCAAAGATCACCAGGGAATAAAAGGGGCACTTCCAATATTTTTCTAAGTAAATAGTATGCCAAAATATTTTCTCACCCATTTCTATTTATTAAAAAAATAGAAATCAAAGAAAGGAGAAAAAGGAAAAGAGAGGCCTCCTGCCCACTAGGCTTTTGCCCACCCCAGCAAGCCGGCCCACTTCCCCCCGGTCGCTCTCTTCCTCCCCTGTTCAACCGACCGGGGCCCCTCCCGTGCGTCCCCGCCGCACCACCTCGCCGGCGCCGTCCCGAGGGAATAAGGGCAGCCCCGACGCCTCGAGCTCCCTCCCCTCTTGCCCACTCCACCCTGCTCCCCCTCTCTCCCTCATCCTCTCTCCCCCTCCTTAGATCCCGTTGCACCCGAGCGTCGCCCCTGCCGCGCTGGTGCTCCACCATGGCCACCAGCCGCCCCATGCCCCACCATCGTGCCCGAGAGCATGGCCGTCGTCTGCCTCATCATCCCCGACCACCCAAGTGGGTCGGGCGCCACTAGAGAGCCCGATGTGACGTCTTCTTCCTCCTCTGCACCGCCGCACGCCGTCACCGTCTCTGGCCACCACAAGCCCTCCCCGAGCCCGGGAATGCACAACTACAGAGCCCGGTGAGCCCCGTGCTCCTCCCCCTCTCTTCCCAGCCTTTGCCTCGGCCGTAGCTGCTTCCCCCGTTGTGCCCGAGCTCGTTGTCGCGGACACGGCTCGCGGAGCTCGCAGTCGACCACCCTATCGTGCTCAGCACCTCCACCCGCACCCACTGCACGTGCCCGCTACTCCTCCCGCTCCCCTAGCGCCGTCCTCGACGGGGCAGTGATCCGGCCGCTGTCACGAGCTTGTCTCCGGCGAGCTCGTCGCCTCCCGCCTGCTGCCGACTGCGGCAATGGACTCACGCGAGCGACATCTGTCGTAGAGCCGCTCCGCACGCCGAACCATGCCCCGCCTTGCCGTCCCCATGGAGCGCCCGAAAGTGCCGCCGCCGCCGTCGTTGTAGCTCTCAGCTCCGGCCACCCCTCCCTATGAGACCACCATGGGTGGTTGCGGCTTCTTCCGCACGTTCGAATGCGGCCGGCCCCGTGCCAAACGGTGGCCCGTGGCGGTTTTTCGGCGAGACCCGGGGACTCCGCCGCGAAAATGGTCGTCGGAGCCCTCTCCGATGCCCTGCCGGCATGGTGCCGCTGGGGCCACCCCCGCGGCCACTGACTGGTGGCCCCAGTGGCCCCGCTGACCCCATTGACTGCTTTGACCAGTCAACGGTGCTGACTGGGCAACCCCTGTCGCCGACATGTGGGCCCCCTCTGTTAATTAGGCTAATTCAATGATTTTATAATTAAAAGTAATTATTAATCTTATCTGCCACTGACATGTGGGGCCCAGTTATTGATTAACCTCATTTTAGTTAGTTTAAACTTTTGTTAGTCCACTGTCTATAATAGGTGGGACCCACTGGTCAGTTTGACCTGGTCAGCCGTCCTGTTGACTGCTGACATCACAATGATGTAATGGTGACGTCATAATTCAATTTCTGTTAATTTAGATAATTCCAATAAATGTTTAAATCTTTGATAAATCATAGAAAATAATCTGTAACTCGGATGAAAATACTTTGTACATGAAAGTTGCTTAGAACGACGAAACGAAACCAAACATGCGGTCCATTCATCCCCCACACACCCCTAGCATAGCGAACATCGAACCTTTCCCCTCCGGTTCGGCTTTCCGAAAATGCCAAACTTTGGGAAAGCATTCCCGGATGTTATCCCCTTCGCCGGTATCATGTAGTGTCGCGTTAGAACACGTCTAGCTCTGCCTGTTGTCCTGTTATGCACTTGCTTGCTATGTATTTACTGTCCCCCCCTCTTCTCTCCGGTAGACCCCGAGACCGCTGTTGATGCCCCTGTGATCGACTACATCACCGACGAACCTTCTTCCCTTTCAGCGGAGCTTCTAGGCAAGCCCCCCTTTGACCATCCCGATATCGCCCATTCCATTCTCTCATGCTTGCATTAGATTTTGCTACTGTTATTGTTTGCTCCTATTCTGATGCATAGCCTGCTTTTGTAACCTGCTTATTTCTTAGTATAGGTTGGTTAGTGATCCATCAGTGATCCCCACCTTGTCCTTGTTGCCCATGCTTCATCATCGACGACTCGATCAACGTGATCGACGACCAGAGCCCGACACCTCTCATCAAATCACGCCCCTTTTGTTGCTCGACTCTGTAGAGTAACCATCGAGTGCCGAGGGTGGAACCTCATATCTCACTCCTAATGAGATCTCTATAGTGTAGCTATTCGGTCGTGGTCATCCAGAGTGATTTCCTCCTTAACCATTTCCGATACGACTCTGTCGTGCAACCCCTCAAGTGTGAACCTCGAGGGTGGTTCCTCTTATGTTCACCTTGATGATTACATCGAGTGGAATCCACTGAGGGTGGTTCCTCAGGGTTCCCCTTGGTGTTAGACACACAGTTACTATGGTTACTATGACTTTACACTGAACCATGTTACTAAAGACGAGTCGGCCCTAGAGGGTGCCCGCGAGATAACTACGAGGCGTGGCCGGGCATTCTTAGCCCTTGCTGCAAGTCCTCGAGACGGGGCGACGGGGTCACATCTTTCGTGAGTCTCTTCTTGTTACCGTGCGTTCCTAATCCACTACGACTTGGATATTTGATCCGAGGGGCCTCTGGCCTGATAGCACTAACCATCTCGTGGGCATAGTATGGGTGTTTTGCATCATATGCATGAGCCGAAGCTTGATAGACGTCAGCAACTGAGCGGCGCATGCCGGGTTGGACTGGTAAGTGAGGGAGTCCTGGACTAAGGGGTCCTCGGGCGTCCGGCATGTTATCCATGGGCCGGACTGATGGGCTGTGAAGACATGAAGGCCGAAGAATGTACCTGTGTCCGGATTGGACTCTCCTTGGCGTGGAAGGCAAGCTTGGCGACCGACTATGAAGATCCCTTCTTATGTAACCGACTCTATGTAAACCCTAGATCCTCCCGGTGTCTATATAAACCGAAGGGGTTAGCCCAGAAAAGGATATTCATTACCTGTCATACAGGCTAGGCTTCTAGGGTTTAGCCATTACGATCTCGTGGTAGATCAACTCTTGTAACACTCATATTCATCAAGATCAATCAAGCAGGACGTAGGGTATTACCTCCATAGAGAGGGCCCGAACCTGGGTAAACATCGTGTCCCCCGTCTCCTGTTACCATCACTAGTGCAAAACTAGGTGACAGAGTCCTGGATTAGGGGGTCTCCGGACAGCCGGACTATATCCTTTGGCCGGACTGTTGGACTATGAAGATACAAGATTGAAGACTTCATCTCGTGTCCGGATGGAACTCTACTTGGCGTGGAAGGCAAGCTAGGAAATACGGATATGTATATCTCCTCCTTTGTAACCGACCTTGTGTAACCCTAGCCCCCTCCGGTGTCTATATAAACCGGAGGGTTTTAGTCCGTAGGACAACAGACAATCATACCATAGGCTAGCTTCTAGGGTTTAGCCTCTCTGATCTCGTGGTAGATCAACTCTTGTACTACTCATATTATCAAGAACAATCAAGCAGGACGTAGGGTATTACCTCCATCAAGAGGGCCCAAACCTGGGTAAACATCGTGTCCCCTGCCTCCTGTTACCATCCGCCTTAGACGCACAGTTCGGGACCCCCTACCCGAGATCCGCCGGTTTTGACACCGACATTGGTGCTTTCATTGAGAGTTCCACTATGCCACCAACGAAAGGTTCAATGGCCCCTTCAATCATCCATAGTGATGCTGTCCAAGGAGAAACCTTCCTCCCTGGACAGATTTTTGTGTTCGGCAGCTTCGTACTGCGGGCCAACTCTCTTGGCCATCTGGAGCAGATCGACACGCCCCTGGCCACCGGGTCAGATTTGGATGCTTGAACTACGTCGCGGATATCCGTGGAGACTTGACCTTCAATGGATTCGAGACCGCAGTGATCACTCCCCCTCGCCCCAATAAACATGACTTAAATCTGTCATCGGATCACATCCGGGAGATGGTCCCTGTTGCTGCAATGGCCTTAGAACCGGAGCAGATCGTGCCATCCGGGGCCACCATGTCCACGGCATTGGAGCCGCACACTGACTCGGCACCCCGCAATATTTGCGGCAATGGAACTCCAGACTCGTCTCTGGCTATAAGTCCCAGACCGGGTACGCCTGCGGACACCGAGCTGGATCGGTTATCGATTTTCGAATTTAGCGCCGCAGACATCTTCCAGCACTCACCTTTGGGTGATGTGCTAAACTCTTTAAAGAACTTGTCCTTGGAGAAGGACTCACAGCCGAACTATGTTTGGTTCGACCCAGAGGCTAATGATGGGAAATTTCGCTTCCCACCCGCCATCCACTTCATAGCCACTGTCGATGACTTAACCGACGTGCTTGATTATGTCTCCGAAGACATCGACGGTATGGACGATGATGCCAACCAGGAGCAAGGCCAAGACCCGCCATTTACTAGACGTTGGACGGCCACCTCTTCGTATGATGTGTACATGGTCGACACACCTAAAAAAGCTAGCGACGATGATAAAGGAGATCCAGTTGCGAATAAACCATTTGAGACACAGTCCAAGCACCGGCACCCTAAACGCCGCTCTAAGCCTCATCGCTCAAAAGATAACGACACTGGCACCGGAGAAAATAGTACTTCGGGCGACGCCGAAAACAATGAAGACCCTGTCGGGGCTGTATCAGAACAGGAGGAACAAAACAACGGGAAAGATAACCCTGATAAACAAGCCATGCCCAATAACCCAGATGATGATAGTTACCGTCCAGTCTCCGAGGATGATGAGAGCCTCGACAATGAGGACTTCATCGTGCCTGAGGCACCCCTCGAGCATGAGCGCTTCAAGCACCAGCTAATAGCCACTACAAGAAGCCTGAAGAAGAAGAAGCAGCAGCTCCAAACTGATCAAGACCTGCTCATTGACAGGTGGACTAATCTCCTGGCAGCCGAAGAGTACGGTCTCGAGCGCCCAGTCAAGAGTTACCCAAAGCGCAGACTGCTACCTCAGTTCGATGAGGAAGCACCAGATCCCATACCTCCCTCATGCAATGCGGACTGACCACCACATGGTCGGGATAGTGCGGCGGACCGACCGCCCCGCGGTCAGGATAAAACGGCAACTCAGGCTAAACAACAGCCCGCCCCACCGCCTCACAAAAACAGGGACAGAACAGCTCGGGACCATACATACGACCTTCAGCAGGATTTGGACAGTAGAGCAGGACACACCAGATCAATCTACGACTCGCGAGGACGCTTCCCGACTCGGGATAACGGCTACCTATTCGGACGTGACAAACCTAGTCACACCCGGGCCGATAACCGTAGACGGACTTCATCAGAGGTGCACCGTGACGCGGCCCGATATAGAGGTGCCGCACACCCTCTCTGCTTCACAGATGAGGTGCTGGATCACGAATTTCCCGAGGGGTTCAAGCCCGTCAATATTGAATCATACGACGGAACAACCGATCCCGCAGTATGGATTGAGGACTTTATTCTCCACATCCACATGGCCCGTGGAGATGACCTCCACGCCATCAAATATCTCCCACTAAGGCTCAAAGGGCCAGCTCGACACTGGCTAAATAGCCTGCCCGAAAATTCCATCGGCAGCTGGGAGGACTTGGAAGAAGCCTTCCTTGACAACTTCCAAGGTACATATGTCCGGCCACCCGATGCCGATGACTTAAGCCACATAGTTCAACAACCTAGAGAATCAGCCAGAAAATTCTGGAGTAGGTTCCTAACCAAAAAGAACCAGATCATTGACTGTCCGGATGCCGAAGCCCTAGCGGCCTTTAAGCACAACATCTGTGACGAATGGCTCGCCCGCCACCTTAGCCAAGAAAAGCCGAGGTCCATGGCAGCCCTCACGGCAGTTATGACCCGCTTTTGTGCAGGAGAGGATACTTGGTTGGCTCATAGTACAAACACAGCCAACGAAGCAGGCCCCTCCGAGGCCAAAAATAGCAAGCTCCAGGTGCAACAGACACAAACGCTGAAGCAATGGCAATAACACCGATGACACTACAGTTCACGTCAGATTCAGTGGCTCCAAGTCCGGCCAGCGAAAGAAGCCCTATAAAAGGAACAGCGGAGGACCATCCAGCTTGGATCGCATACTCGATCGTCTGTGCCAGATACATGGCACCCCAGACAAACCGGCCAACCATACTAACAGAGATTGCCGGGTCTTTAAGCAAGCCAACAAGGTAAATAGCAGAAACAAGGAAGGGGAATCACAGAGCGAGGACGAAGACGAGGACCCCCGGTAGCCGGACACTGGGGGGCAGAAGAAATTCCCGCCTCAAGTCAAAGCGGCGAACATGATATATGCTACACACATCCCCAAAAGGGAGCACAAGCGCGCACTCAGGGACGTTTATGCGTTAGAGCCAGTGTAACGCCCTCGATGCGGCTATATCTCCCACGTGTCGAAGCACGACTTAGAGGCATAACCGCATTGAAAGCAATGTCGCAAGTGAGGTAATCTTCACACAACCCATGTAATACATAATGGAAAAGATACATAGTTGGCTTACAATCGCCACTTCACACAATTACATGAATAAAGCATTACATCAACCAGATACAATCAAGGTCCGACTACGGAACCAAAATAAAAGAAGACTACCCCAAATGCTACACAGATCCCCGATCGTCTCAACTGGGCTCCACTACTGATCAACTAGAACGAAACAACACAAAGGACAAGATCTTCCACGAGCTCCTTCTTGAGCTTGGTTGCGTCACCTGCACGGTATCATCGGCACCTGCATGCTGGTTTTGGAAGTATCTGTGAGTCACGGGGACTCAACAATCTCACACCCTCGCGATGAAGACTATTTAAGCTTATGGGTAAGGTAAAAGGTATGAGGTGGAGCTGCAGCAAGCGACTAGCATATATGGTGGCTAAACATACGCAAATGAGAGCGAGAAGAGAAGGCAAGGCACGGTCGATAAAACTATGATCAAGAAGTGATCCTAGAACAATCTACGTCAAGCATAACTCCAACACCGTGTTCACTTCCCAGACTCCGCCGAGAAGAGACCATCACAGTTACACACGCGGTTGATGCATTTTAATTAAGATAATCTTTAGGTTTTCTACAACCGGACATTAACAAATTCCCATCTGCCCATAACCGCGGGCACGGCTTTCGAAAGTTCAAATCCCTGCAGGGGTGTCCCAACTTAGCCCATCACAAGCTCTCACGGTCAACGAAGGATATTCCTTCTAGCGGGAAGACCCGATCAGACTCGGAATCCCAGTTACAAGACATCCTCGACAATGGTAAAACAAGTCCAGCAAGACCACCCGCTGTGCCAACAATCCCGATAGGAGCTGCACATATCTCATTCTCAGGGCACACCGGATAAGCTAAGCGTACGGGAGCCAACGTAACCCAAGTTGCCAAGGGACGGCCCCGCACAGTGCTCTGGGTTGGGCCAACACTTAGACAAGCACTGGCCCGGGGGTTTGAAATAAAGATGACCCTTGGGTTGGCCTAACCCAAGGGAAAAAGAGGCTAGGTGGAGAATGGTAAAACCAAGGTTGGGCCTTGCTGGAGGAGTTTTATTCAAAGCAAACTGTTAAGGGGTTCCCAACCGCGTAAGGAACGCAAAATCCGGGAACATAACACCGATATGACGGAAACTAGGGCGGCAAGAGTGGAACAAAACACTAGGCATAAGGCCGAGCCTTCCACCCTTTACCAAGTATATAGATGCATTAATTAAATAAGAGATATTGTGATATCCCAACAAGTAAACATGTTCCAACAAGGAACAACATCTCCATGTTCCAACAAGGAACAAACTTCAATCTTCACCTGCAACTAACAACGCTATAAGAGGGGCTGAGCAAAGCGGTAACATAGCCAAACAACGGTTTGCTAGGATAAGGTGGGTTAGAGGCTTGGTTCCACAATATGGGAGGCATGATAAGCAAGTGGTAGGTATCGTAGCATAGGCATAGCAAAAGAGCGAGAAACTAAGCAAGCAAAGATAGAAGTGATTTTGAGGGTATGGTCATCTTGCCTGAAATCCCGCAAGGAAGAAGAACGAGTCCATGAAGAAGACAAACGGACGTAGACGAACAGGTCCTCACAAACGCGACGTTACCGGAACCAACCCGAAGAAGCAACACCGGAAAGAAGCTCACAACATAGTAAACAAACCACACATGAACATGGTATGATATGCGGGATGCGATATGCGGTGCACATGCATGATTTGGAAAGGAAGGATTGAACCTGGCCTCAACATGGAAATCCAAGAGTTCCACTGGAAAGTTGAGGTGATTTCGGTTGAAATCGATATAAAGATCACCGGAATCGGATGCACGGTTTGGAAATGGCAAGCAAAACAAATATGGCACCGGTCTGCGATAATCAGCAAGTGACCATCTAAATGCATCAAAATAAATATACTACAGCACTCAAACATGACAACAAAATACATGGCAGGGATCCACTCAAGAATCTTGACAAAAGATGAACACTGAGCTACAGCTAATTCATCCAATAACTTGTTCAAACAAGCATGGCAAAAATGCAAACGGTAACAGGTTACAGACTTAGTGAAATTAACACAAGTCTGGAATTTATCATCAGGTAGCAATCTTTAGAGCATGAAAACTACATGCTACAGGAACATATCATGGCAAAGCAAGGCATGGCATGAAGCTACTCAAAGCACTTAACAAAAGTCCCTTAGTGACCTTGAGCCAAAAGGGATCGGAAAATACAATTTCAAGCATGTGAACATGGCAAAAACATAAACAGATCTCAGACTTAGTGAAAAACTGGAGCATGCAAATCAGTTAACAAGTAGGCATGTTTACGAGCTCGATGCACTCACTACAGAGCATGTCATGAAAAACTAAGCATACACCCATCAATAAGACATGGCATAGAAGCTATACATGGCAAGAACAACATCATAGCATGCACGGATCAATAGCAACAACCTCGGCAAAATCGCTAAACATGTCAACAATCTGCCAGGATTCACTTAATAACAAAAGTAGAGCTCGATTGACTCAAGCTAGGGTGCTCCATAAATGCAAACAAAGACATGGATGGATAGAGCACCACAACATTAACAAAACATCCTTACTAATAATCCTCAAAAGAGGCACGGATAACTAGGAAACAACATGAACATATGGCATAACAACAAAATCAGGACAAGGACGTGAAATTCTAAGTCTCTGAAATCAGCATTACCGATTACGCTACTTTGCAAGCTTGTGCTAGTCACCACAAATATCACAAAAATACATGGAAAGCACCCCTGTAAAGATGGCATGGCATATAAAAAAACACATGTAGAGCTCAGGATCATAGCATGGACACATTAATCATGGCAAAAATGGCAAAATGTCATTTACTGAAACAGATCTGACAAAATACTCACATAGCCCTCTTCCAACGACATTTCGGGCATCAAGATGAGCTCAAATGAAAATGATGCAATGAGATGAAATGATGTACTCGTCGAGGCAAACATTTTGATATGCTACACGCGCGAAACGGAGCTATGATGAGAGTGTTATGACATGCGGAAAAATGCAAAAAGATTAGGGGAAAACAGGGACTTAGAAGAAATAGACCTCGCCCAGATCTAGGGTTTGGGCAGCGCACGAACCGAGGCGGCGGCGGATCTCGTCGGATCCGCGCCGAAGAAGGCAGGGGCGGCGGCGAGAGCTCCGGGCAGAGGAGGAGCTCGCCGGATCCGGGGCTGGGGCAGAGGGACCCGACCATAGGAGGGGTGGGCGCGGCGCCGGTGAGGACGGGGCGGCGCGGGCGTGCTGACGACGGCAGGCGAGGCGGTGGCCGGACGAAGCGACGCGGGAGCGGCCATGTGGTGGGCGCTAAATGGCGGCGGACGGCGGCGCGATTACGTCCGGTCCGGGACGGACATGTCCGGCGCGCGGAGGGGAATTTTTAGGGTTTCGGGACCCGAGATTTGGACGGGGTGCACATATTTATAGGTAGAGGGAGCTAGGAGAGTCCAAATGAGGTGCAGTTTTCGGCCACGCGATCGTGATCGAACGACCGAGATGATGGAGGGGGTTTAGGTGGGATTTGGGCCACTTTGGAAGGGTGTTGGGCTGCAACACACACGAGGCCTTTTCGGTCCCTCGGTTAACCGTTGGAGTATCAAACGAAGTCCAAATGGCACGAAACTTGACAGGCGGTCTACTGGTAGTAAACCAAGGCCACATGGAAAGTCTCGGTCCAATCCAAAAACATTTAACACCAGCACACGAAAAGAGGTAGAAAGGGACACCGGGTGACATAGGAGCGCTGGATTGCAAAACGGACAATGGGGAAAATGCTCGGATGCATGAGACGAACATGTATGCAAATGAAATGCACATGATGACATGATATGCAATGCATGACACGCAAGCAATGACAAGGCAACAACAGCGAATAACTGGAAGACACCTGGCACATCGGTCTCGGGGCGTTACAGCCGGTCGCCCCAAAATTCAACCCATGGTCATCATTCCTGATCACCTTTGATCGTCATGATCATCTAACTAGCATTCGTCATGGTGGTTCGGCCGCATTGGTACTCGACCCAATGATCGATGGATTTCACATGACATGAGTCCTAATGGACGGTGGTAGCAGCCTCAACCTGCTCTATCAGGATACATTACGCAAAATGGGCATTATTCCCTCACGAATCAAGCCCATGATAATTACCTTTAAAGGAGTTATACCAGGCGTACAGGCCCATTGTACGGGCTCGATCACGCTGGAGGTGGTCTTCGGTTCCCCGGATAACTTTCGAAGCGAAGAGCTAATCTTTGATATCGTCCCCTTCCGCAGCGGCTACCACGCACTGCTCGGACGAACCACGTTTGCCAGATTCAATGCGGTGCCACATTATGCTTATCTCAAGCTCAAGATTCGCGGTCCACGCGGCGTCATTATAGTAAATGGAAACACGAAACGTTCCCTCCGTACAGAGGAGCATACCGCATCCCTAGCAGCAGAAGTACAGAGTGGCCTTCTCAAGCGGCACCATAATCCGGCCGCCGAGCCCTTGGACATCGTTAAGAAGGTCTGGACTACACTGCAACAGGGCAGCTTGGTTCGTCAAGAGCTGAATTAGTAAATTCGACCTCTGTCCCAGCCCCGATGAGGAAATGGCATCCGTACCGCGCGTACATAACTACGCACTCAAAACCCATGGGTACTGACGGAGGCATAACTCGCTCGCGATCCACAGCACGGCTTGACCGACCCTGGGATTCGCACGCCTTTATTTTTTCTTTTTATTACGGTTTTTTTCTCTTTTCGAGGTCTATGCGGACGACCCGTTTGCAAAACACACCAAGGAGACAAGGAGCTCTGGCATACAAGGGAATCCCCAGGTGGTCTCTATTAAACGATTGCCATACTTGTTTTTCATACCCGCACACAGCTCGCCCTTGGTTGCGGCATGTTAAATAGCTTTACTTGCTTATCGCATTACTTGCACAAAGTACGCCTCGACGTACTAATTACATCACAATGGTGAATAAATGGTGGCGTCAGCTTATTACTTGATTTTCCTGTTTCCTCACCTTTGTATAAATTACTTATTGCACACATACACCATGGTACGTATTACTGCGCCAGGGGCTTCATTACACCCCGCATTACGGCAATAAAAGTCTGAACACTTTTCCAATATAGTTCGGCACCCCGAACTTAAAGCATTATATGCATCGGCTCTGAATCATGTCTTTGGTCAATAGTTGGGTTGCCTGGCTCCTGTTCTTACTAACTTACATTCCGCTATATCGGCTAGGGTAGTAAAGGGAGAACTACTGCGATTGTGTCCTGGTTCTTCCGGACGAGCACCTCAGTAGAGAAAGCCGAAAACTGACTGTCATGATGCGGCGAGAGCTGGTCAGCTGTTCGAGAGGTTCCAAACCATTAGAGATTTTTTCCGCTTCTTGCGAAGAATCGGTTCCTCCGATTAGGCGTGTATAACGCCCCTAGTTCGGCCTTCTGAATACCAGGGGCTTCGCCAAATTTCTTAATTGTCAAACTCCTATGGCTAAGTGAGGGCAGTAAAGGCCGCATAGTCTGATTGCCTTGTTCGTTGCACTAAACACCTCCTTTAAGGACCGGAATGTGGAGTAAAGAGTGTTTATATTTATCCCGAACACCCCTGTACTATCTACGTGGGGACAGAAGCCGACGACTGGTCAACCCTCAAATTTCATAAACGGCTGCACAAGAGGTAAAATGTAAATCACAAGCATTACAATACATAACATCATTGTTCCATATTACAGGACAGGATAATTCAAATGTTCTCATGGGAATATAACATCCTTCGAACATTGATCCGCCACAAGGCGGGACCCCTCCAGGACGCCATCAAAATAGAGCTCGGGTCAATGATGCTCCTTGCCCTCCGGCGGCCCCTCGGTCATCAGCTTCTTGGCATCCAGCTTTGCCCTATCCGTCTTGACGCGGGCAAATGCCATACGCGCACCTTCAATACAGACCGACCGCTTCACGGCTTCGAGCTGCGGACAGGCACTTACAAGCCGGTTAACAAGTCTGAAGTAGCTTCTAGGTATAGGCTCGGCAAGCCACAGCCAGACTATCAGGTCCTTCATGGCTAGCTCTGCCGATCTGTGCAGCTCGACCAACTGCTTTAGCTGGTCGCTCAAGGGCAACAGATGTTCGGGTCCAAGATATTGGGACCAGAATAGCTTCTCTATAGACATCCCTTCTTTGGCTCTATAATGCTCGGCGGCATTTGATATACTGAGCGGCAGATCCGTAAATGCCCCTGGAAAACCCAAATTCGGATAAGTACAAGGAATGTTTCTTCAACATACTTGCTTTGCAGGGTGAAAGAATTACCCGTCGCAATCTCCTTGGCTACCTGAATTTCCTGGAGGGTGTTCTGGGCTTCGGCTCATGCATCCTATGCGCTCTGGCGGGCCTTCGCTAGTTCGGGCTCTTGCGCCTTACAATCACGCTCCAAGGACTCAAATCTCTTGATCGCGCCGTGGAGCTGTTGTTGCGCCTCGCCAACCTGCGCCTCGTGCTTCTCACGTGCGGCGCGTTCCTTGGTCGCTTTGTCCTCGGCCTCGGCCAATGCCTTCTTGAGGGCTGCCATCTCGGTCCTGGCCCCTAATAAAGTTCATGAAAACTCAATCCGGATGGACTATTCATTTTTTCTTAAAAGGCACCCCGCAGGTTACTACATACCTTGGCTATCTTCCAGCTGCTTCTTTATGAGGCCGAGCTCTTCCTCGGCCCGCTCCAGTTTCCGCTTCAGTCCGGAGACCTCTGCAGCATGAGCGGTGGCAGCCTGCAGCGATACCTGCTTATTCACACATACAACTTATGTTAGACTCCTGCAATATTTCTTCTCGATCCTCTGTTCGGCTTTTTCTCTCCGAACACCAAACAGAGCATCAGGGGCTACTGTCTATATTGTGATATTCTTCCTACAAATGCCTTACTTACCTCAAAGCCCAATAGAAGACTAGTGCAGGCTTTGGTCAATCCGCTTTTTATGAACTGGACCTTCTCTATTATCGTGCCCATAAGGGAGCGGTGTTCATCCACAATAGAGGCGCCTCGTAGCGCATCCAGCAGGTTATCCGGTGCCTCTGGTTGGATAGAGGTCACCGGCGGAACAGGGACATTCCCTCCTTTTGGGGAATGCTGTTCGCTGGACTCCGGAGCCGCATAGATATCCGGAATGGTATCTGGCTCAGGTCCGAAGGGAACTCAGCCCCCGTCAGCAGTCCCCATAGGGGCTTTTTCCACCATGTGTCCGGCGATTGAGGAATCGTCCTGGGGCGCCACCCCAACGATCTCCGGAAGCCCCCCCTAGTCGGGGAAGGTCTTTTGCGACACCACCTCGTCTTCACCCTTGGGAGAGACGGAATGAGCAGGTGGTGGAGACATGCTAGCCATCTCCTTTGAGTCTAGCAACCCCTCTGTCGAGGATCGCAGGGAGCCATCGCGTGTTGGACTGCAATAACAAGGTTTAAGGTATATCAATATTACAAACCGGGAAGGCTAGACGTTTTCGGATTCTGGTACTTATGAGGCGGCCCGAGGCTTGGTCCGGCGAGGTCGCTCTGGACTGCTATCAACATCCCACATGGAGTTATCCGCGAGGGAGCCTCTAACCCTCTTAGGCGCTTTCGCCTCTGGATTTGTGGGGGGCGCTCTCTTCATCCTCCCCACTTCAGGTGAGGAGTCGCTTTCTTCTTCCTCTTCGTCGTCATCGTCAGCGGACGAAGAGGAAGTCTCGTCTTCAGACATCACGTCCGGAGCGCCCTTTTGGCGAGGGCCCTTCTTGGCCCCTTTGGCCGCTTTCTTGGCCGTCTTCTCTGGCACCTCATAAGGTGCTGGAAAGAGCATTTTTGTCAGTAATGGGAATTCTTGGTCTTCGGGCAGCGGAGCCGGACAGTTAATCTCCTCAGCTATCTTGATCCAGGCCTGAAAACACG
This sequence comes from Triticum urartu, assembly GCF_003073215.2. NCBI lineage: Eukaryota > Viridiplantae > Streptophyta > Magnoliopsida > Poales > Poaceae > Triticum > Triticum urartu. Next base: position 509,444,130 of record NC_053026.1, on the reverse strand, counting down.
GGTAGGAAAAGCTTAGGTTTTTTCTCAAAATACGCTAGTAAAGGGTACGCCTTGAAAACATTAAAATAACTTACCGGGTTAGCCTGACGGTTTAAGCTAAGCCCGCGATCTTCGGTCGTGGGCGGTGGCGTCTCGCCGGCCTTGAAAAGCACTTTCCAGATTTCTTCGTGCATCGTGCCGAAGAAACTCTAGTAGCGTCTGGTGCTTGGCCGGATCGTACTCCCATAGATAGCAAGTCCGGCGTTGGCACGGAAGGACCCGACGAATGAGCATGACCTGGACCATGTTGACAAGCTTGATCTTCCTATCTAGCATGTTTTGGACGCACGTTTGGAGCCCAGTCAGCTCGTCCAAGGGACCCCAGGTTAGGCCCCTCTCTTGCCAGGAGGTGAGCCGCATCGGGATTCCGGATCAGAATTCGTGGGCCACCACCCAGTTGCTGTCACGCGGCTTGGTGATATAGAACCACCCCGATTGCCACCCTTTCACCGTCTCCGCGAATGAGCCTTCGGGCCAGGTAACATTGGGCATCTTGCCCACCATGGCGCCTCCGCACTCTGCTTGTTGGCCGCTCACCAACGGCTTCACATTGAAGGTCTTCAGCCATAGGCCGAAATGAGGCGGGATGCGGAGAAAGTCCTCGCACACGACAATGAATGCCGTGATGTTGAGGATGAAGTTGGGGGCTAGGTCATGGAAGTCTAACCCGTAGTAAAACATTAGACCACGGACAAAGGGGTGAAGAGGTAAGCCCAGCCCGCGGACGAAATGTGTAAGAAACACAACCCTCTCGTGGGGCTCTCGAGTAGGGACGATCTGTCCCTTGGCCGGGAGTCGGTGAGCGATCTCCTTGGCCACATATCCGGCCTCCCGGAGCGCCTTGATATCCCTCTTCTTGACGAAGGAGGCTGATACGTCTCCAACGTATCTATAATTTTTGATTGTTCCATGCTATTATATTATCAACTTTGGATGTTTTATATGCATTTATATGCTATTTTTTATGATTTTGGGACTAACCTATTAACACAGAGCCTAGTGCCAGTTTTTGTTTTTTCCTTGTTTTAGAATATCGCAGAAAAGGAAAATCAAATGGAGTCCAATTGACCTGAAACTTCACAGAACTTATTTTTGGATCAGAAGAAGCCCAGAAGACTTGGAGTACACGTCAGGGGATGAACGAGGAAGCCACGAGGCAGGGGGCGCGCCCAGGGGGCGGGCGCGCCCTCCACCCTCGTGGGCCCCTTGTGCCCCCCCTGACGTACTTCTTCCGCCTATATATCTCCATATACCCTAAAACAATCGGGGAGCACAATAGATCGGGAGTTCCACCGCCCGAAGCCTCCGTAGCCACCGAAAGCCAATCTAGACCCATTCCGGCACCCTTCCGGAGGGGGCAATCCCTCTCCGGTGGCCATCTTCATCATCCCGGCGCTCTCCATGACGAGGAGGGAGTAGTTCACCCTCGGGGCTGAGGGTATGTACCAGTAGCTATGTGTTTGATCTCTCTCTCTCTCTCGTGTTCTTGAGGTGATACGATCTTGATGTATCGCGAGCTTTGCTATTATAGTTGGATCTTATGATGTTTACTCCCCCCTCTACTCTCTTGTAATGGATTGAGAATTCCCCTTAAAGTAATCTTATCGGATTGAGTCTTTAAAGATTTGAGAACACTTGATGTATGTCTTGCCGTGCGTATCTGTGGTGACAATGGGATATCATGTGATTCACTTGATGTATGTTTTGGTGATCAACTTGCGGGTTCCGCCCATGAACTTATGCAAAGGGGTTGGCACACGTTTCCTTCTTGACTCTCCGGTAGAAACTTTTGGCACTCTTTGAGGTTCTATGTGTTGGTTGAATAGATGAATCTGAGATTGTCTGATGCATATCGTATAATCATACCCACGGATACTTGAGGTGACATTGGAGTATCTAGGTGACATTAGGGTTTTGGTTGATTTGTTTCTTAAGGTGTTATTCTAGTACGAACTCTAGGGCTGTTTGTGACACTTATAGGAATAGCCCAACGGATTGATTGGAAAGAATAACTTTGAGGTGGTTTTGTACCCTACCATAATCTCTTCGCTTGTTCTCCGCTATTCGTGTCTTTGGAGTGACTCTTTGTTGCATTTTGAGGGATAGTTATATGATTCAATTATGTTATTATTGTTGAGGGAACTTGCACTAGTGAAAGTATGAACCCTAGGCCTTGTTTCCTAGCATTGCAATACCATTCACGCTCACTTTTATCATCCGTTACCTTGCTGTTTTTATATTTTCAGATTACAAAAACTATTATCTACCATCCATATACCACTTGTATCACCATCTCTTCGCCGAACTAGTGCACCTATACAATTTACCATTGTATTGGGTGTGTTGGGGACACAAGAGACTCTTTGTTATTTGGTTGCAGGGTTGCTTGAGAGAGACCATCTTCATCCTACGCCTCCTACGGATTTATAAACCTTAGGTCATCCACTTGAGGGAAATTTGCTACTGTCTACAAACCTCTGCACTTGGAGGCCCAACAATGTCTACAAGAAGAAGGTTGTGTTGTAGACATCAAGATCTTTTCTGGCACCGTTGCCGGGGAGGTTAGCGCTTGAAGGTATATCTTTAGATCTTGCAATCAAATCTTTTTGTTTCTTGTTTTAGCACTAGTTTAGTTTATAAAAGAAAACTACAAAAAATTATGGAATTGAGTTTGCCTCATATGCTTCATCTTTTCAATATATTTCGTGAGTATGATGGAAAGGAAAATTGTGCCAAAGTGTTAGAAGAATAATGCATTAAAATGTTTGGCACTAAATATTTGAATGATGAGCATGATTGCAATGTTGTTAGTACGAATTCCTTGAATATCCATGATGCTAATAATATGCAAAGCCACAAGCTTGGGGAAGCTATGTTTGATGAAGATGGTATTGTTTGTCCCCTGAGTTTTGATGAACAAATTTATTATGATGAAAGCATGTCTCCTATTTATGATGATTATATTGATGAAAGTGGATTTGGAGAGGTCATGACTTTATTTTGTGATGAATCCACTATACCGGAAGAGGTTCCAATTGATTATGAGAACAAAGTTGCTATCTATGATGATTATTGTGATGACTTGTATGCTATAAAGAATAATGATATCCATGAAACTTGTTATCATGATTTTAGTTTTCAATTGGATTATGCCTCACATGATAATTATTTTGTTGAGTTTGCTCCCACTATTATTCATGAGAAGAATTTTGCTTGTGTGGAGAGTAATAAAATTTCTATGCTTGTAGATCATGAAAAGAATGCTTTCGGTGCTGGTTATATTGTTGAATTCATTCATGATGCTCCTGAAAATTATTATGAGGTAGGAATATATGCTTGTAGGAATTGCAATAATATCAAGTTTCCTCTCTATGTGCTTAAAATTTTGAAGTTATGCTTGTTTTGCCTTCCTGTGCTAGTTGATTATTGTTCCCATAAGTTGTTCGCTCACAAAATCTCTATGCATAGGAAGTGGGTTAGGCTTAAATGTGCTAGTCATATCCTTCATGATGCCCTCTTTATGTTACAATTCTTATCTTTTATGTGAGCATCATTGAAACCATCATGCCTAGCTAGGGGCGTTAAACGATAGCGCTTGTTGGGAGGCAACCCAACTTTATTTTTGTTCCTTGCTTTTTTCTAATGTTTAGTAATAAATAATTCATCTAGACTCTGTTTATATGTGGTTTTATTCTTTAAATTAGTGTTTGTCCAAGTAGAACCTTTTGGAAGACTTGGGGAAAGTCTTTGCGATCATGATGTAAAAAAACAGAAACTTTAGCGCTCACGGGAACTGCTGCCTTTTTTTATTGGAGAGTGATATTTAGTTAATTATTTTTGAAGATGATTAATAGATAAATTACTCACGTCCAGCAATTTATTTGATAATTTTATGAGTTCCAGAAGTATACGTTTGATCCAGATTACTACAGACTGTTCTGTTTTTGACAGATTCAGTTTTTCGTGTGTTGATTGCTTATTTTGATGAATCTATGGCTAGTAATAGAGTTTATAAACCATAGAAAAGTTGGAATACAGTAGGTTTAACACCAATATAAATAAATAATGAGTTCATTACAGTAAATTGAAGTGGTGATTTATTTTCTTATACTAACAGAGCTTACGAGTTTTCTGTTAAGTTTTGTGTTGTGAAGTTTTCAAGTTTTGGGTAAAGAATCGATGGATTATGGAATAAGGAGTGGCAAGAG